>NC_040900.2:2899298-3126798 GCF_900634795.4 Betta splendens | reverse complement strand
GTTCTCGTACCAGCAGCTCCCTGTGTCTCTGAAGCTTATCTACACCGTTCTGCAGGTACTGAACCAGAAACCTGGAGCACAGACAGACTGAATGCATAATTCTAATCATAATTATGGTCTTCATGTTCAGGAGATGTCAAAGTTTGAGGAGCCTGACATCTTGTTCAACATGCTCAACTGTCTGAAGATCCTGTGTCTCCACGGAGAGTGTTTGTACCTTGCACGCAAGGATCACCCACAGTTCCTGGCCTACGTCCAGGAGAAGATGCTCATCCCGTGGTGCGTCACCGTGAAACCAACACGTGAATTCATAAGTGCTTGCTTCCGCTTGCTGATTGAGTCCATGACAGTAACTTCTCTGTTTCAGCCTGTGGTCCATGTTGAAGTCAGAGTTCTGCCAGTTGGCCTCGCTGGCTGTGCCCCAGCTCCTTCACGCCCTCTCCTTGTCCCACGGAGCCGACATCTTCTGGAACCTCATCAACACCAACTTCAACAGCAAAGACTGGAAAATGCGATTTGAAGCAGGTGAGGGATGTCATGTACAAACTAACACTAGTTTTCCCCAGGTTGCTACAGTCTGGTCCACAAACCCCTGCCTGCCTACATCTTTCTGTGTTGTTGCCATGGTTACTCTGTGCTTCAAATAGGCGGCAAAGAGGATTAAAATATATTTCCAGAGAGGAAGGAAATCAAAAAACTTCCTGGCATCCGATTCTTATTAGCTCATTATTGTATTTACCCATTTACCTATTTAAAACACTATAGTTAAGTAAAATAGTGTTCTGATGGTAGACAGAATAAGTAATGGTACTATTTAGTAAAAAATAGTTTAACTGTCTGTTCTCTCCCACACTGACATCTGGTGGCCAAAACTAGGCACCAGTCATCATGTCACAGTGGGTAAGTTTGTGATCTGTTGGTAACAGCAGCTCCGTGCTGTCTGATGATGCTGATGATGCTGATGCTGATGCTGATGATGCTGATGATGCTGATGATGCTGATGATGCTGATGATGCTGATGCGTTTTCACCCAGTGGAGAAGGTGGCGGTGCTGTGCCGCTTCCTGGACATCGGCGCCGTGACCAAGAACCACCTGCTGAAGTACTCGCTGGCCCACGCCTTCTGCTGCTTCCTGGCCGCCGTGGAGGACGTGAACCCCGCGGTGGCCACGCGGGCCCGGCTCCTGCTGGACACCATCAAGAGGCCGGCCCTGCAGGTGAGGTTCACGCGTGGCGGGTTCCGGTTCCATCACCGCGCGTGTGTGTGTGTGTTCACATGCGTGTGTTTGTCCTGCAGGGCTTGTGCCTCTGCATGGATTTCCAGTTCGACACTGTCGTGAGGGACCGGCCCGTCATCCTCAGCAAACTGCTGCTTCTGCACTTCCTGAAGAAAGACGTTCCCGCGCTCAGCTGGGAGTTCTTCGTCAACCGCTTCGAAACGCTGTCCCTGGAGGCTCAGCTGCACCTGGACTGCAACAAAGACTTCCCCTTCCCCACCAGTACGTTCCCACCGCTCAGTGCTACGACAGGCACGTCAGAGCCCAGCACTCACTGTCTTTCCCCGCAGCCATCACGGCGGTGCGCACCAACGTCGCCAACCTCAGCGACGCGGCCATGTGGAAGATCCGACGGGCCCGTTTCGCCAGGAACCGCCAGAAGAGCGTGCGCTCCCTCCGCGACAGCGTGAGGGGAGGCCAGGCCGAGTCCAAACGGGCCTTTTCCCTCCCCGAGTCCCTGAGCAACCGCCTCCGTGAGTAGCACAGACCGGAGCCCGTGTGTGCGATCAGCCCAGACGGCGGTCGGAACACGATCATGACTTTATGAGAACCCTCGACCAAAGTCTTGCCTCATTCCACCATTTTTCCTTTCACATCAGTGTTTGGTGTCGGTCATTGTGTGTCTGGCTCTGCACAGAATGCGGTCTGAGTTTCGGGGCGGTTTCACTGGTGTTGGATATTTATTGTGGGTCTCAGTGGGTTCCACAGTGTGGCTTGTGTTTGCGTATTCGTGTGGCTGTGGTGAAGCTCAGACGCGTATCCTGTGCCACCTCCCTTGTACATTCTCCTTAATTGTGTTCTCCATATGTGGTTTTTAGCTCTAAGGCTTACGAGGCAGGAGCACTCTGCCCCGACACTGGGAGATATGCTAGAGAAAGTCCTGCCAGGTAAATGAACCAAACCTGAAACACACAGTGTTATCCTCATGATCACGCCATAATGGAGGAAAGTGCTACGATTACAATGACTCAGGCTCATGTTTGTAGGAGTGAAATATGAAAATACAATGTTTTTCTTTAGGTTCTGCCTAATTGTGATGAAGAGAACGCACTGTTGCTAACAGCTAGCAGGCCATTTTTGTGTTTTCCCCATTTCCACGTGTCCCATCCACATGTTGTGGTGATGTGCTGCATGACGTCATCTCCACCTCTGTGCTGTGGCCTCCCCCCTGCTCCCCCCTGCTCTCCCCCCGTCCCCCGTCCTGTCTGCAGCTCGTTTCCTCCCGCACTTTAACCCTGACGCCTCAGCCCCTCTCGCAGGCCAGACCCCGTCCCCCGAGGACGACACCGTCATCCGCGACCTGCTGCCCGAGGACGCGGGCATAGATCACCAGACGGTCCACCAGCTCATCATGGTGCTAATGAAGTTCATGGCCAAGGACCAGAGCAGCGCCGAGGCCGACATCGGCAGCGCCAAGGCCTTCAACACGGTCAAGCGCCACCTGTACGTGCTGCTGGGCTACGACCAGCAGGAGGGCTGCTTCATGATCGCGCCGCAGAAGATGCGCACCTCCACCTGCTTCAACGCCTTCATCGCTGGCATCGCACAAGTGACGCACCTCATTGAGTCTTTGCTACTTGCTGCTTGTTGCTGAGGTAATTACGCTAATCAACAGAGCTGTGTGCATTTCAGGTGTTGGACTACAACATTGGTTTAGGGAAGCAGCTGCTCCCCCTGGTGGTGCAGGTGCTGAAGTACTGCACGTGTCCTCAGCTCCGGCACTACTTCCAGCAGCCGCCTCGATGCTCCCTCTGGGCCCTGAGGCCACACATTAGACAGATGTGGCTCAAGGCCCTGCTGGTTATCCTCTACAAGGTACTGACTGTGTGCATGAATTCAACACGTTGCCTTTGCCTTTTCGTGGAGCGCCATGGTGACGCGTTGTTCCGTGAACTGCAGTACCCGTACAGAGACATGGATGGCAGCAAAGTGGTCCTGCACCTGATCCACATCACCATCAACACCCTGAACGCCCAGTATCACAGCTGCCGGCCCCACGCGACCGCAGGACCCCTGTACAGCGACAACTCCAACATGAGCCGCTACAGCGAGAAGGAAAAGGGTATATAATATAGGATAACGTATTTGTTATTGATCATTCTTTGATTCATTATTCTTTAACACTGATGTCCATTTTCCATATTTCTCTCATTTCAGAAGAGGACAGTGTTTTTGATGAGTCAGACGTACACGACACACCGACCGGCGCCGCCAACAAGGAGTCGCAGACCTTCTTCGCTCGCCTGAAACGGATCGGCGGCAGCAAATCCGTGAAGTATCAGCCCGTGGAGCTGAACGCCAAGAAAAGTATGAGACAGAGGCTTTCGCAGTGAAGCGTAGTATGACAGCATGTAAAATGCATCTCTGCATGTTCCTGCTGCGGCTGTTGCTGTGTGCGTCAGGTGAGATCGAGCTGTCCGAGTACCGGGAAGCCAGCGCCCTGCAGGACAGCATCCTGCACTGCGTGAGGGAGGAGAGCACCCGCAAGAAGCGTCTGCAGGCCATGCACAAGCAGAAGTCCCTGGACATCTCCAACACCGACTCCATCCTGTTCAACCTGGACGAGCACAGGCGCAAGTCCTGCATCGACCGCTGCGACCTGCAGGCGCCGCCTGTGATCCTGCCCCCGTCGCTGGCCGCCGCGCGCGGCCGCCATCACGGCAAAGGGTCCTCGGACGGCTCCTCGGTGCGGGTGGAGGGGGTGGAGCCTGTGGATCGACGGGGCTCCCGCGGCGGCCATTCGGACATCTCCAAACCCGTCATCCCGGAGGTTCGGCTCAGCTGCATGGAGACCTTCGACGACAAGATGGACCAGGGCTCCCTCGTGGGATCGCTTCAGGAGAAGGAGGACCAGGACCTCATCGACCTGTCCTCCGACTGCACGTCCATACCGGAAAAGCACTCGCTGCTTTCCATGTCCGACAGCGACTCCTTGGTGTTTGAGCCTCTACCGCCTTTGAGGATCGTGGAGAGCGACGAGGAATTTGACCTCAACACCGTCACCAGCTCCAGGTTCAACGGGAGTCCGAAGGTGACGGCCTCTCCCGCCAGCAGCAGCACCCTGAGGCTGTCCCCGGTGGTCCAGGTCAGCGTGGAGGACTGTTCCAGTGACAAAAGCACGGATCTGCTGGGAGAAGGAGGCTCAGAGAAAGGCTTTGCAGAAAGGAAGCCGCACCGTCTGACCCCCAGCCCGTCTCTGGAGCTCCCCGACCGCCAGGAGAACCCCTGCAACGAGAGCCCCATGACCCTGAAACAGAAGCGAGACCTGCTGAGAAAGACGCCGCACGTGCCCGACACCTCCTTAGACGACGCCTCTCTGGCGCCCGAGGGGACGGGGACGGGGACAGGGACGGGGACGGGGACAGGGACAGGGACAGGGACAGGGACGGGGACAGGGACGGGGTCGGGGGCGGGGACGGGGACAGGGACGGGGACAGGGTCGGGGACAGGGTCGGGGACAGGGACGGGGACGGGGACAGGGACGGGGTCGGGGGCGGGGGCGGGGACGGGTCCCTCCGATCGCAGCGTCTTCCTCAACATCCCCGAGGACCAAGCGGAGCCACTCTCGTCCCCGGAGAAGAGCAAGAGCAACAGCAACGGCGAGGAAGAGGAGGACGGCGACGACGAAGAGGACGACGACATGGGCGACGACGCCGACAGCGAGCCCAAGCCCGAGAACGCGGGCGACAACGACGAGGCCGAGTTCAAGATTCAGATCGTGCCTCGGCAGCGGAAGCAGAGGAAGATAGCGGTCAGCGCCATTCAGAGGGAGTACCTGGACATCTCCTTCAACACGTTTGACAAGCTGGGGGGCGAGCAGGCCGCCGAGACGGGTAGGGACGGGTCCACGCGGGGCCGGGGGTGCACCTTGACGCCAGGGCCCTCATTTGTTTACCCATGATGCTTTGCAGATCACAAGGTTTTATCCACATTGGAGAAGCCACGAGAATCGGCCTCCGCTCCAACGCTTGAAGCTGCCATTCCGGAGACGAGCCACCGCTCCTCAGTATCAAGTAAACGCACACTTAATAATACTCCCATTAAACATCTCCCAATGCATTCAAACACTGTTTTACATGCTTTGCTGCTGTTGTCTGCTTCAGCTCAGTACCGGCAGGTGAAGCGAGGCTCTCTGGGAGCTCTGACCATGAGTCAGCTGATGAAGAGGCAGCTGGAGCATCAGTCCAGCGCGCCGCATAACATCAGCACCTGGGAGACGGGTCGGTCGCTCGGGCCTTTGCTTTGTTCCCTAATGAACTCTTGAGGCGGTTAAAGAATTCAGCCGCGAAGGCGAACAAAGTGATACGAGTGAAATAAAAATGAACAGAGGAAAAGCAAGAAAACATTATAACAATAGATTTAAACAGGCTCATCTCCATGGAATAATGAAATAACCCTGTGAAACATTTCCTCCTTGAAACTGTCAAATTGATGAGAGGAATTACATTTAGAATCGATTGCATTACCAATGTCCTGTTTCTCTGTAGGTCCCACAAAAACGAGCCTCCTCTCTGCACCAAGCACCGTCAGCATGTTCGTCCCGGCCCCGGAGGAGTTCATCGACGAGCAGCCCACGACCATGTCTGACAGGTGAATCCATCAGCCGTCAGCTGCGCGGCCACGGCCCCTTCTTAATGATTCATTCCTGCTGATGTGGCGCGTGCGTGTGCCGCTCCAGATGCCGGGACTGCGCGGCCGTGCTGGAGGAGTACGACGAGGAGACGCTGAGCCTCGCGGTGGTGGTTCTGTCCATGTTCATTCACCTGAGCCCTGACCTGGCGGCTCCCATGCTGCTCGACATCATGCAGTCCGTGGGCAGGTCTGCATCCACAGAGCTTCAGAACTGCCTGTAGAACTCATGCATAATTCACCCGCCACTTTGACTCCTTTCAGGTTGGCATCCAGTGCCAATTTCTCCGGACAGGCCGAGAGGTACGCGCTCACTGTGCTCATGGGTGGGTTTAATGCGAGGCGTGTGGTGTGACCGCCTGTCTCCCTGTGATGTCCTGCAGCATGCTGATCCCAGGCAACGTGGCCGGCGTGGCCAAGCAGTTCCTCCGCTGCATGTTCCACCAGCTGGCCCCTAATGGCATCCTGCCGCAGCTCTTCCAGAGCAACATCAAAGGTGAGCGGCCGCCGCAGACGCTGCAGACGCTGCAGACGCTGCAAACGCCGCAGACGCCGCAGACGCCGCAGACGTCGCAGACGCTGCAGGCGTCGCAGACGCTGCAGACGCTGCAGACGTTGCAGACGCTGCAGACGTCGCAGACGTCGCAGACGCTGCAGACGCTGCAGACGCCGCAGGCACCGCAGATGCTGCAGACGCCGCTCCACTCACCGCCTCTCTCTCACCCGCAGACGGAAGCTTCCTGCGCACGCTGGCGTCGGCGCTGATAGATTTCAACGAGCTGAGCTCTGTCGCTGCCCTCAACATGCTGCTGGAGGTGAGGCTGCACTTCTCTTCGCCAGCAGGAGGAGCTCTCGTCAAAGCGGTGAAAACAGCGCATCATCTGGGCATTCACGAAAACCTCTTATTCTGCACCACTTGTTCCGCACAGTTTATTGTCAACGTAAAGCGAAATAAGCCCCCGAGATGCAAATCCTACGGGAACGTGAGCCAAGCCATCGAGCTTCGTGCTCCTAAATCCACCAATGTCATCGCGAGCATTGCGACTCTGGAATTAATCAGCAGTTAAATGGAAATGCATGCGTTTCCAGCCGCACTTTATATAAGCCAGTCGTGGTTTTTGCCGCTCTGCCCTGCAGGGCCTGAACAACAAGAAGAGTCTGCCAGCAGGGGGCACCATGCTGCACTGCCTGGACAACATCGCCACCTTCATGGAGGCTCTGCCCATGGACTGCCCCAGCAACCTGTGGACCACCATCTGCAACCAGTTCCAGACCTTCCTCACCAAACTGCCCTCGGTGCTTCCTCTGAAGGTAGATAGCGGTGCTTCCGTTCACTTAGTCATGGCCTGATATGCTCTGATGTGATTATGGGTTGAGGAGGAAGCATCTCGCCGTGTCCTTGGCGGCTTCACCAGGACAGAGTCTCAAAATTGTAATTGATTTGGTGTTTTTGACCTTGAAGGTCGGTTTTCTCTATACGTTTATTACTGCAGACCTACTTCCACCTACTTCCCCGCTATGACCATTAATATGCATCATGAAACACTCTCCCTTTCCTTTAGTGTCCCATGGATCCCAGCTTGAGGATTATCATTTGTCTTTTGAAGATACCGACGACAAACGCTACCCGGGTAAGCTCATAGGAAACAGTGGTTTGTCCCAGTCTTAGCCCCATGTTTACTCTCTGTCTCCATCCTGCAGAGCCTCCTGGAGCCCTTCTCCAAGCTGCTGAGTTTTGTCATCCAGTACGGCATCTTCAGCCTCTCCTACCTTGTGGAACTGTGCGGACTGTGCTACAAAGCCTTCAATAAGGTACGCGCGCAGGCGTCCGGCCCGGAAAGAGCCCGAGCCCATCGCTCTTTGGCTTCACCTGCTTCCACAGCGCTCCGGTCGCCCGGCAATGTGGCCGCGTGTCACGGATGATTAAGTAGGCAATCAGCTGGTATTGATTAACATGATTAGTGGGTGCGCGGCTGCTGCTGCTGCGGCTGCTGCTGCTGCTGAGGATGTATGGTGTGTTTCTGAGTGGCCGTCTCAGACGGAGACGGAGCCAGGGCTGTCTGCACACTCCGGACAGATGGATCCGTAGTCCTCACTACTGTCAACGCCTCATGCTTTATGTCTCCTGCAGTATTGATTTTCCACCCCCCCCTTCGCTTCCTTACTGTGTAATATCCGCTTCTTAAAACCAAGGGGCACTATGAGCGATTGGTTTTGGGACCTGTCCTGTGCGGTTGTTTTATGGCGGGTGCGTCTCCGGGGGAGCGCAGGGGGCATTTTTCAGCCACGTCCGTTGCCTTTCGGAGGTCAGGACGCGACGTCGGGCTCTCGAGACCCGAAGTTTGTCCCGCGGCGCAGCAGGTGTGCGCGTCGCCCGGCAGGAGACTCCAGTGCAGGGCGAAGATGACAGTGTGGTTTGTAAACAGGCAGCTGGGCTCCGTGTGGAGGGGATGAAGAGCGCAGGCCGTCCTCGGGGAGGGAGCAGGCAGCCTGACAGCCTCCTCTGAGCTGCTGGGACTCTGGGAGGAGAGATCTGGACTGGCCTAAATCTACTCCTCGGCTCCTCCGTGTGCCCCCCCCCCACCCCCACCCCCCACCCACCCCCCCCCCCCCCCCCCCCCCCCCCCCACATCCAGGCTACAGGGTTTATGCGCTCCTCACAGCATGAGTAAGGGAGAGTGATAATAGACAAAGGCAGTCCTGCTGCATCAGTACATTCACTCCGCTCTGTATCTCCGCACAAACAGGAGAGAGATAAGTTCTACATGTCCCGCATTGTGGTGCTGGAGCTTCTGCAGGCGCTCAAGTTCAAGACGCCTCTGCCCGACACCAACTTGTTACTCCTGGTCCAGGTAAACGCGACGTTTTCGTGCTTTTCAGTCTGCATTGCCCGACTTGTGCTTTCAACGCTGCGTTGTGCGTTTCTCAGTTTGTCTGCGCAGACATTGGCACGCGACTCGCAGAATCCACCATCATCCAAAAGCACATGATCTCGACTCTGCCGGGGGTAAGACTGAAGTCACTGGGCGTTGGAACCTTATTAAAATCCGCCTCATAAAACAGCAGGAAATAGGAAAAGAGCCCAGTGTGAAGCAGCCACTTTTTATTCTTCTCACCAGTGCACGACGGCGGCTATGGAGTGCATGCGGCAGTACATCAGCGAGCTCCTGGACTTCATTGCAGACATGCACACGCTAACCAAGCTGAAAGTGAGTGCCGCTCCATCCATTTCAGCCTTAAGCTGCTGTGTGCGCGTGCGTCACCACCGCCTTCCTTCCACAGAGTCACATGAAGGCTTGCTGCCAGCCGCTGCACGAGGACACCTTCGGAGGGAACCTGAAAGTGGGCCTGGCACAGGTCGCCGCCATGGAGATCAGCAAAGGAAATCACCGTGACAACAAGGCCGTGGTTCGTTACCTCCCCTGGCTTTATCATCCACCGTCCACCATGCAGCAAGGGTAAGAATGACACAGAGAAGAAGCATTTATTATTATTATGACCTGAGGCAGCAGTCGTACATTTAATTACGCCGGCTGTGACGTCTGTTTGTAGCATTTACAGCTCTGCAAAATACAAACGTGGAAATAGGCTGACCAAAAAAAGCACTGTCACTTTCCAAAAACAGTATCTGTCATTCTCTGAATTATTCACGGAGCGTGATGTGAACCGCTTCCTTTTGAAGTACAAACAAAGTAGGTCCTGTACTATCAGCTGATGGCAGCGAACGCACAAAGAAGCAGACAAACGCGCGGCAGCACAAATACGAGCGCGTCGCTCAACGGTTCCTGTTTTTGCCTCTTCAGGCCCAAAGAGTTCATCGAGTGTGTGTCCCACATCCGTCAGCTGTCCTGGCTCCTCCTGGGGTCCCTCACACACTGCTCCCTGCACCAGGGCTCCACCTCCTGCATGCCCATCCCCCTCGATGCCGGCTCCCACATCGCGGATCATCTGATTGTCATCCTCATCGGCTTCCCAGAACAGTCCAAGGTCTGGCATCCAGAACGACATCCTCTAATGAAAAGCCCAGGCATGCGTAATGCGAGATGGTCTCACCTTAATGTGTCCTGGCAGACGTCCGTGCTGCACATGTGCTCTCTGTTCCACGCCTTCATGTTCGCCCAGCTGTGGACCATCTACTGCGAGCAGGCGGCTGCCGCGCCGTCCCTGCAGAACCAGAATCAGACCGAGTTCTCCTCCAGCGCCATCCTCACCGGCCTGGAGTTCTGGAGTCGGGTCACGCCCAGCATCCTGCAGCTCATGGCGCACAATAAAGTGGTGAGTGGTGCGTTTTTTTTTCTTTCTCAGTCGGCCAAAGAGAAGAGAAGAGTCGAGACAAATAAGAGAATATTTCATTTTTAGTCCTCAGATCAATGTGTGCTTTGCTTTTCATGAGAAACAATAACTGCATTGGAGGAAATAAGAGGTTTAATATTGATTTTTCCTCCTAGATGGTGGAGATGGTGTGTCTTCATGTCATTAGTTTGATGGAGGCTTTGCAGGAGTGCAACTCAACTATCTTTGTCAAGGTTTGCTACAACTGTGGATTTTTTCTATTTAAACAGTAAATGATCTTAACCAGTAGGTGAACACAGTCTTCTTTGTGCCGTTCAGCTCATTCCTATGTGGCTGCCCATGATCCAGTCAAACCTAAAGGTAAGGTGATGTCTCTACTGTACGTTTATCTGGATGCACGCACAAATAACAAACAATACTTGTGTTTGTGACCTTCCATTTTGAATGCAGCACCTCTCCGCGGGGCTGCAGCTGCGTCTCCAGGCCATCCAGAACCGGGTCAACCATCAGAGTCTGCAGGGCCAGACGCCGGGCGCTCCTCCGTTTGCGCTGCGCAAGTGGCTGCAGTGCACGCAGTTCAAGATGGCTCAGGTGGAGATCCAGTCGTCTGAGGCGGCCTCACAGTTCTACCCCATGTGACCATGTGACCTCAGGCCGGACCCGCTCCTCAGAGCCTGCAGCCGCTCTAGCTGGACACAAGGACTCCTGTGTGAACTGATGCTGTGGATGGTTCCCTTGAAATGAATCATTTTAGCATCTTTACTATGAAACCTGTATATGTACAGTGAATCAATGCTATTTATAAGACTGGAGGTGACTGGAAGGGTTTGTGGGATGACTGCATCATGTGCCTAACTGTTGTAATCAACAGATCTGAAGTTTGTAGTGAGGCTCTGAAAGCAAATACTTGTTGAACATTTACTCACTTTGTGAAATTCATATTCATAATCCTTTCTAAGTTGCTTGGTTGCAAGCTGAATAATAAAAGTAGAGTTTTTCTAAATGCTGAGACACTTTCTTACGAGCGCTTTCTGATTCTAATGTGGCATTTACTGCCCTTTGATGTCCCGGCCGATGTGGAAAATGTCCCGTTTACCATAATGCAGATGGCCGAGCGATAAGATCGGCTCGGCCGGACGATAAACCTCAGGTGTGTCCAGGAAAATGACATGACATGCATTACCCAGCTCCCGTCTGAGATTCTTGTCGGGCTGTCAGTCATGCTGCCTTTCGCCATCGGAGCTCAGATCAATCAGAGGCCAATCTGACTTGCAGCAGCAGCTTTGTAACTCGATAAGGTGGAGCCAGACATTGGAAGTAAACAAGACTATTTCGGTTGCGTGTCCCCCCCCCCCCTTCCTCCCCCTCCTCCTCCTCCCAGCTGAAAGTGAAAAGCCCCAACCATCCTCCTCCATCCCTCACTCCGTTGGCAGTGGCGAAACAGATAGGCCCCAGCATATACCAAGCAAACACAATTACCTTTAGCCTAATGTGGTTTGTTGTGATTAAGCATTGTTGTGAGGTCTAACCGCATTACCACGAAGCTTTTGTCTGAGAATAACAGATGACATGACAGCGGGGCTAGAAAGCCGAACAGCACATTAATCTTTGTTTTGATCTCCACCGCTGCAAGGCTTTTATTATCAAGCTTTAAGGTGAATTAGATCCGATGATATGAATGTATTCTGCAAAAGGACATTGGCTTATTGGACAAAAAAGAAGCCAAATTTAATTTCCATACATTTTTAAACAATGAGCCTTTTAGTCGCCGCATGTGTAAAGAGGCGCCTGGTTGAGTGCTGTGCAAATGAGTCACTGCTATAATGAACACACACCCCGGTGACCCCCAAGCTGGCTGAATCAGGCTGCAGTGCCCCCTCTCATCACCCTCGAGCCCCGGCTCATCAAAGCGCCCCCCCGCCTGCTGCGTGCATCCTGTCAGCGCCGCGCAGGTGTGCACGTGCACATGCACGCGGCCGGCTCTGCATGCGTGCGGAGGCGAGCGTGCGCGTTTAATCAAGTCCTCCTTGCGCCGGGGCTGCATCTGTCGGCCGCCGCCACCCTTGTGATCGTTTGAACTGGCAGCCCTGTTTGAAAGCGCCTCTCTCATTAGCGGCAGCTTATGTAATCAGTGTCCCACAGGTACCCGGCGCTTTCCCCGCCCCTGCCTGCCTGCTGCCTGCTGCCTCCTGGAGGACCATATGGACGCTGAGCTGATGAGCAGGCAGCTGGAGGGTAATTAACGCTGACCAAAGGCCTCTCAGGCAGAGGGGGCGTGAGTGGGTCCTCAAAGACGTGAAGGTCATCTTTGAAGGGACTCAGGTGTGAGCTGCAGAAATATGTCTCGATATAGAAGAAGCAAACCCAACCAGTGGGCTTTTATACAGAGCTAAATTAAAAAAAATGTGACCGACCTTTTTGCTGTGAGGAAAGACTTTCTTGTAGCGCTTGTTGAGATGGTGACAACCCCTGTTCCCCTCGCCTCGTGCTGTCACATTGCTTTTGTGACAGTCAAGTCCACAGCGCCCTGCCTGGACAATGCATAAATGTTTAAATTGCTCAGAGTGTCCATCGGCATTAGCATCAAGCAGCACATCTAAAGCAGGGAAAGAGCAGCACTCCGTGGTCCCTCATTCACATAATAATTCATTGACATTCCTCCTGAGTGCTGCTCTGCATCGGAGCATCAGTGTAGAGCATGTTTACTCGCTTGGAAGTTGATTGATGTGAAAATGAAATAAAAAGCCTAAATATCTGTCGTCAAGTGTATTATTTTATTCGCTCCTCACCGCTCGTTCTGAGCCGGCACAATGTGCGACCCGGGAGCCTCCTCGTGTGCGTCATTAGGCGGATAATCGCAGCTCATTAAAGATGCGCCGCGTGAGGCGGGCGGAGAACATGCCGTCCAGTCTGGTGGTGGTGGTGGTGGAGGGGGAGGGGGAGGCGGCAACTCTGCCCAGGACACGAGTGGCACAACACAACGCAGACACCGCAAGGCTCGGTTTTACCACCGTGCATCTATAAACACAATAGACTGTAGGTCTGTTGCTATGTACAGTTTTATTTACAATTGAAAAATTCAGCAATGGAATCAACTTATGCACGTCTTTCTATCTGTTTGGTATAATGCATAAATTGCATGTGTACTACTGATTGCCATATATACATTAATGGCTTTCTCCATCAACATGACAACATTGACATAAATCTAAATGGTAGCACATTGTTTAAGTTTGACTATGTATAAACATATGTTCTGTTATACTGTACATGAATTAACAGTCCAGAAGGCAGATATTTAAATATCAATATTTACATTCATGCATCCATCGATTCTCTCATATAGGTACATGGGGAGTATACGGTTCACTAATACCTGTGCATGTTCAGGTGCAAGCATGTGTTTTTTTTCCCAAATTTCCACAGTTTAGCCAATATCGATACTTAACTGAGAGTTACAGAGCACATCCCACTCTCTCTGAGTGCACTCATCTGCATGCACACTCACAGACAGACAGACAGACAGACAGACAGACAGACAGACAGACAGACAGACAGACAGACAGACTCGCACGCACACACGCGCGCAGATTTAATGAAAAAAAAAAAAAGCCGAGCAGCGTCCAGTTCAGCTCAGTTGTGTTTTTCCAGGGGGGTGGACGATGCTTGTGACAGCAGTGAGTCACACACACATCCCCGCAGAGGCCAGTGTGCAACCTGATCTCTGGTTATTGGCCAAGTCTCCAGTCTCTCACCAGTCACAAGGTCAACCTGGGCTCAGGCCCCGGTTCAGTGATGGGCGAAGCCCCTCGTGACAGATGGAAAAGTGAGGAGGGTCTGATTGGAACAAAACATGGCTGAAGGCATCTCGCTGACCCCTCAACAAGACTGAGCCAGATGACGGGTGAAAGCGCGCCACATGTTGAGGGGGGGGTGGCTTTGAGCTAACAGATTCAAAATGGAGACTGGCGTGTGGAGCACACATAAGGTTCAGAGACCACACATTCGCATATCACATCGTAGAGACCCTTCACGAGTTCAGCAGAAGTCTCAGGGAAACAGAGGGGAGCATATCATCAAACCCTCAGGACAGAACAACAGATCGCAGAGCAAGCACGTTTTCTGCATCAGCGTCCTAACAAACCGACAGCAGGCGCAAAGCATCAGGACGACACTAATGAATTATACGATTCAGAAATGATTCACTTGAAAAAACAGAGCTATCAAGAAATCAAACGGATTCATCGAGATGTCTGCGATTTATCAAGATGTGTAAATTACAAGACAGGTTCTTGTCTTTGAAGTAGAAAAATAAATTCAAAAGTAGATACGTAAATAAATAGATGAAATAAATACATGGATGACTGAAGTATCTTACATTGAACCCTAGTCTTCATTGGCTTTTTTTGGCATTGCAGGAGAACCACAATGTCCCACGCTGACGCCGCCGCCGCCTTTTGTCTGAATTTCCTTAAATTGCATAGTCAGATGAATCCACATCTCAGAGCCTGGAGTGACAGTAACATAATGCCTCTCGCTGAGCATCTGTCTCAGAAACGGAGAACAAAAGATGGACAGAGTGACGACTGGGCTATAAAAAATGTTGCATTGTGTGTAAAAGCTGCATGCGTGGTTCTGCTTGTGTGGCGCGGGCCGTCCCCGCTCGCCGGCCGCTGCGGCGCTGCCGTATTGTCCGTTGCTCCGCTGCGGATGAGGTCTGGATCTGCGGCCGACTGGCAGACAGTCCCTCTCCAGTCGGCAGCCAACCAGCCTGTCAGCAACACTCGCTGTTACCAGCGGCACAGTGTTCAACACGCGGCGCCACTTTCGACACCGCGGGGGTTTGTGGATCTGTCTCTGACTCTATTCGGCATCATCCCCCCCTCCATCGGTCGAGGCTCCTTGTGGAGCTCCAGTGTCTTCAGTCTGGGCATCGTGCCAAGCAAAGAGGGGAGGTTCACCTATTTGAAAACCTGGGGTGGAAAGAATAGTTGTTTGGGGGGAAGGTGAGAGACGTGATGGTTCTGTCTCCGCCTGTGTTCACCAGGACACAGTCTATACCACAGTGTTGTTGGTACCGATGGACTTCTTGTTACGGATGCTCATGGCGTACTCCCCTCGACTCGTCCCGTTCTCCTCCTTTCTGAGTGGTTTCCTGCAAACAAACAGTTTGGCACAATGAGGGAAAATTCCTTGACGAGGAAAAGACCCGAGGTCCCATTTTGTCTCAGCTAAAGGCCACGTCATTAAGCTAACTTCCTAGACTGTTAACCTTTAAGCTGATTTGATTTCTCGGGCTGCTCTGGGCGGATACGCCGGTCTCGCCGAATCCTTCTAATAGGCGCCGTGTTCAAAGGTCATTTTTGCAAGGAGACGAGAAAAAAGAGGTGCATAGCAACGCAGGGGGAAAAAGGTAATTACCTGCTCCGACTGGTGGCCTTAAGTAATGAGTACGTGTGTGGCTGTCAGAACGACTGGGGAATAACACTGATACATAACCCAGACTAAAACCCTCCCCACACTGCTTGTGCTGCAGCTCTAGTGCAAAATAAGGCACCACATTATCCTCTGGCTGCTACTGGTCGGTGTAAGTGCAGCATCATTCAATATAAGCCTTTTCATCCACTCCTCAATGCCTTTGTGGTTATTATATTTGCCCAGTGTACTGTGGCTTGGGCTGCTGCCCCCCGCTCTGGGTTATGTAAGGCACAGACAGATCTGAATACAGTGAGTACAGTCATTGTCCCACTCAACACTGTACAGTGCCTTCACTGGCGCAGAGGAGCCCTGAGCGACATCATCTCCCCCCGAACGCCACAGCTGACCAGGCCCCAGTCTGACACACGGTCAGTCTGAGTCGGGTCCAGCGCCGCTCGCGTGGCTTCTGAGGCCTGGTCCTGAGGGGGACGCCTCACAGAGGGACACAGTGCACTGGGACATAGTACACAGCACCTCAATGACCAGCATGAGGGGGCGAAATGAAAATAAAAAGCAGATGTCAAGTGTTAGTAACAGATAAAAGTATAAGAACATGGCGTTGCTCATGTCCGTCCTTCATTTAGGGTCAGTATTAATTTATTACTGTGTCTGCTCTGCTCAATGTGGTTAGTCATTACTAACAATTGAAAGAACTAACTCTCTGGAATGTTACAGTCTTTAAGTGATTATAAATGTGTATAAAAAAGTGAAGCACCCTCTGCCGTTAGTTTGCAGTGGTTAGAGATTGTTAGACGTGACGTCTGAGGATGATTCAGAGGGGACGCTGTGAGCTGGGGGGGGGGGTCCTCAGGGACACACGCTAGCCGTGTAGGACAGATGCTGCTTGCTGTGTCCCTGTGGGACCGGGGGACGCCTGAGGAAGGGGGCTGTCCAGCCCTGCGGTGTAACGCGGCGCTGCAGGGGAGCTGGGATGTACCACGCTTCCTGTACGGGAATGATGGGAATGTTCACAGCCACTCAGGGAATTCTTCTGCTTGGAACAGAGCGTGAGGTCGATACCCGTTCAGCGTTATTGGGGACTCGCTCATGGACCATTTTTTCTTCCTGTCTTATTTTGAAAAGCGCCGCCTGACGCTGGACGCTGACCGTTTGGCCTCGGGCCGCCGCACAGGGCCCAGCGCCGGGGCCTCAAGCGACCTCAACCCGGGGCTTCAATAATAGATGCCATGCTGTTGGCACATGGCAGGTGGCAACACAACACTTCACAGGTTAGATGAATATTTCATATCAAAGCTGTGCAATCACAGCGCACGTTCCTGTTTGAAGTTCGGGGAATGGGTGGCTCCAAAATTAGGACATGTGTTACGCTGTTTACAATTAATACAGCCATCTGGAAATTAGAGAAACGCGGCGCGGTTCAAAGACGAAGTATTAGAAAACAGACTGTAGAAATCTGCAGCTGATTCGGATCGTGCCGGAATCGTAATTTAGAAAACAGAAGGTAGCAAATGAATAATGAAAAGCATTTAAAACTATTTTGCTTGACAAGCACTTTGTGTTTATTGTGTCTCTGGTTAATTATTTTAGACATGCTCTGCTGCCCATGCACAGGACCAGCTGTGATGTATTATCTGTCTGGACAAACTCCCAACGCAGTAAATGGGTTTCAAAAAGCAGCGAGCGTCATTAGTCAGGAGCTGGAGTTGTGTTTGCTTTGGCTCGGTGCGTGGCTGCCAGCCTGGACTGCAGCCTCATGTCTTTTTGCTTCAGATGGCGCGGCACCACGGAAACGCAGCGTGTGTCTGCTCTGAATCCTCCTCCCCGCGCTCCCCGGCGCTGCGGACCCCGAGCAGGACTGCGTCCAAGCGGTCTTCTTCCGAGCCCTTTCGCGTCTGACACATGACTGGCAGTCAGAGATTATAAAAAATCACAAAAGGCCAAGAGGGCCGGGACCCGCAGAGCTAGTTCCTCTGCTGCCTGCTGGAAATGAAAACCAGCTGGACCCCAGCCAGCTGGTTTTCATTGGGAAAGCCCGGAACACTGAGGGGCTGAAGCGCTATATATAACCCAGTGTGTTTGTCCTGCTGAAAAACGCTCGCTCACATTATTGACTAAGCCTCTCAATTACTGCCTCTGTTGCTCGGGCACACAACATTTTATCTATCATTTCTGCTGCTGTTTCCTTAAGCTTGCTCTGAGGAGCGGTAGATGATTACAGCGTCCATGACAAATGTTAAAGTAATCACATTTTTCCCTGACTGCCGTGCGATTGGCTGGTGACTAATGAATGTCTAATGAGGCCAGTCCGTCTGGACCCGTGCGTTTTTCGCCTCTCATTCAGACTAGAGAGCAGCTTGGCGTGGCGCAAAGTCTGCAGTCTCGAGCCCACGGAGCTCGAGGACACGACCCGTTTGCATGTATAAAAGATGTGGCCTGCAACTGAATGACTGCGCAAATTAATTCATAAATAATGACTCGAGTTTGGGGCTAGAGCCCAACTTTCCTACCACTGCTGCATTAAAAAGGTGCCCCTTGGCTACACAGGGGGCTGGAGAATTGCCATAATGAATTCCTGAGCCAACCACCCATTACTTCCGCTGCCTGACTTTGCCTATTTGTTGTTTAGCGAAAGAAGAAATAGAGTTCTGCTGTGGAAAGCTATATCTGTCATGCAGGCGTGATATAGTCCCATAAATGTAATGCAGCGTGATTATAAATCTGTTTAAACAGCCATAAATAAAGCATGTAGCTAATACACATGTGATATATGTGAAATGTGTAATACACAGTGTGTGAAGATGGAAATCTGCCAGGCTGATGTTCATATGTATGTAAAAATATGCATTGATGTTTCTGTGTATCCTCACGCCATGGCCCTTTGTGTGTGTGTGTGTGTGTGTGTGTGTGTGTGTGTGTGTGTGTGTGTGTGTGTGTGCGTTACATGTCTGGATGCCAGAGCGCACGTGTGACGCAGAGAACTGGGTCTGGCTTGTGCCCCGGGCTAAAGCCTCACGCAGCCTTTTCTCGCCTGTGCTGTCGGGGACCTAACGGCCGGCCCGGGAGGCACGGGCCACTTAAGCAGATCAAAATCAACAAGGTTCAGTTCAGCCAGGTCAGGTTTTAGAGCCAGGGCCCATTTCATTATCTAACCTCCGACCTCGGCGTGACCCTGTCGTCACCTCCCTACGGCCTCCCGTGGGGCACGCAGACGGTGTTGATTCCTATTTCAATTTGTTAGTGTTAAATATTACATTACAGGCAAACTAAAACCGAACACGGGAGAGGAAGCAGGCGCCCAACCTCTTGATGGCCTTGTAGCAGATGATGATGGCTGAGAGGAGGAAGACAACAGAGGCGCAGCCCACTGTTCCCAGCACGATGATGTCCATCTCCGTCCACCATGGCCTCAACAAGGGCACGACGGGCTCCACCACTTTAACAGAGAGAGGAGGATGCGGCAGGAGAGCAACAGAATTAATAGAATGCATGAAAGAAATTCAATCAGAGAAATCTGTTCAACACTTCATCCACAACAGTCACTTGAGTCGAGTTATTAGATTCTTAGTGATCCTATTATACAACACAATAACGGAGCAGAGTGGAGGTGGGTTTCTATCATGCCCTGAGTGGGGAATTAGCTGGGTTCAATGTTCAAAGATATCCAAGCCGACACCATGAATGATTTAAGGTCCCGTCAGCCTTCCTTACACCAGCACTCGTGTCCACACCAATTACTGCTGCACAAACCTCCTGCTCTCCCACCATCAGATCCGTGGAGTGCGACCACTCACCAGGAATGTTGTATAACATTATATGCATCAGCAACTTTGTATCTGTAATGCAAAACTTCCCTGCTCCCTATCTGCAGCGTCGGATCGCCGCCCACCCTCCACATACCAGTTTATTCATGTGCATCCCTGCGAATGCGGGTTTGTTCCAACGCCGTGCTTCTGAGGGAATGTTCCGCTCCACGCGTGCACTGGCACAGACACAAGACCTGCCGTTGGTGGGTTCTTGTGAATGGGAGTGGAGCTGTACGTATATCACACCTCCTCCTTCTACAGCACATCACATCATATAATTCACTATAAGTTTAAAAGGCAGACTGCCCTTTTAATCCTTTTAATCGAGGGCCGTGGGGTTTAATTCGGTCGGTGGTGAGGATCCACCTCACGGTGATAAAACCCACTCCGACGGGACTTTGGAAACCGCTTTTAGCACCCAGACGCTTACGTACAGCGCCAAAGTCTGCAGACTCTCAGCAGATAGATAAGGTCTCCGTCATTGTCCCAGTTTTTTATGCATACTCATTGAATTTTTAAAGACCAAGGTTTAAAGCAAAATTTCAGCTCTAACTGTTCTGCAAATTGGGCGTCTGAAGGAATATCAAGATAATTATGCGCCTGTGAAGATTAAACTCAAATCGAAGGGAAAAGAGCTCGTTCTAATTGAATTATTAACGACGTGCTCGCCCTCTGCACAAATATCTGTGTAAACTTGAAAAGGAATGAGGAATTGACCCGCTAATCGCATTTATCCTGACATGGCGCCGCATGTGGAGGATGCAGAGCCCGAGTGCAGACTGCGCGGCGCTCACGCGGCCGCCTCCGCCGACAGTCAGCTGGCCGTGGCAGCGGTGATGCCGTGACCTTGACAACAATCAGACACGCTCTAGGACTCTGTTCACAGGTGGCGCTCGTGGTGAGTCAGGGGAAAAATGAGCTGCGGCTGAACTGACAGCACAGAGCAGAAAATCACCTGAGCTACGAGGCTGAGCATTGTCACGGCTGCCGTGCAGTGCTCCTCCCCGCTCTTATTGTGAAGGGCTGAGGGTGAGTAACTCCAGGGAGTGGAGGTACAGCTCAGAAAGGCTGCGTCATCAGCAGCACCTGTCACATATTTCAGCGCCCTGCTCGTTAGGGTGCGGGATGATATACAAATCATGCAAAGGCTCGACCAGCAGGCTGGTGACGCGCGTCTGCGGGCGAAGAGCGGGAGCTGCTGCAACAGGCACCGCACGCACACATGCACACACTTGTTGTGTACACGCACGCCCTCATCGCCGCCAGCTCAACTTCAAAACGACGCTGCAGCCCCTCTGCCGCTTCATCGGCCCCTCGTCGCTCTCAAATTAAAGTTAATTTAATGAACTCGTCTCTGTTTTAATCAGGGCTCCTCCGGGGGAAACCCTACCACTGAACCTCTGGCTTTGGCAGCGTAGCAGGCGTTGCTTTCACGGGCAGCTGGGTATTCCCCGACGCCTGACCCCGTATAAATTAGCTCTGTGTTGAGTTGTCAGCGTCCCGCTGGCGCTATCCTCCGCGCAGACGCACATGTGCAGAACTGCGCACTCTAATCTCAGAGCGTTTGCATGCTGCGCGTCAAAGAAAACGGTTCCTGCCGACCGCGCAAGCGCTTGACCCCTCGCGTGGCTAGAAATGGGATCCAACTGTGGAGTGAGCGCAGACACGTTGAGACGCACAGACAGGTGCGGGATCGGGGAGCGTTACCTGGGTTGCCCAGCCGCGGGGGAGGCGGTGGGGGCGGCGGCGGCGGCAGGGGGGGGTACCTTCTGCAGTGGCATGCCAGCTGGCACTGTTCGCTAACTTTCTCCGCCACGCTCCGCGAGCATGACCTCTGAAGTTCTCCCTTGCGTGGCGCGAGAGAGAGAGAGAGAGAGAGAGAGAGAGAGAGAGAGAAAACATGGAGATGAGCGAGGCTTCGTCCTTCGGTGCGTTTACTCACAGGTGGCGTCAACGCAACGCGGCGCCGCACGCACGCGGACGCGTGAACGCCCAGCGCCGGCGGCTCCGTGGCTCCGTGGGGATCCTCCCGGCGTCCTGTTCATTGTCGCAGCGTGTCCCGTGTTGTTGTCACTGGGGGGGCGTGTATGTAGTACATGCAGAATACTACCACGTCGATGGCTGCAGCCCGCTCCCTGCAAGAAACCACCCACCGACAGAGTGGGCAGCAGGCTGCCCCGAGGAGCGTGCGTGGGCGGACTTGGAAACTCGAGCAGATCACATTACACATGAACCTTGGCAACGCTGCCTGCGTGTGAACAACAGCTCACCACTATCTGTAGGCAGCAGCGTGGGGCAGAGGTGAGAATACTCATCACTAGCATATGCCTGGCGCAGAGATCCTGCTGATAACTGATTATTGTTCTCATGAAAACACAGTTGGCTACTCCCTGTTCCCACTACACGCCCGTGCGTGGACCTATGCGTACTTGTGCGCAGCTATAATTCGCGTGTCCTACTGGAAACTCTCCACATGCCCGTCTGTCAGCCAGTGTTTCCAGTGCTTCTAAACGCACCGGACTGATGACATCATTACGCGTGAAACGCATAAAATGCTTAGTTACCTGAGGAAATGACCGGTCGCACAGTTGTAAGTGCGTCAGTAAATCAAACTCCTGTAACATTGGCGTAACCTCTCCTCATGCGTAAATGGACGAGTGGCGCGCGCGAGCGCGATCCTTACCTGGCACGAGAGTAAAAGCAGTGAGAGAAGGCAATGACCAAAGAAAAAAGGCCAGAAACTTAAAGTGAATGGCATTAGATCTTGGACCAGCATTCCTCCTGAGCTCTTCTCGAAGATACTAGGCAGCGTTTCCAACAAACGAATGCAGTAGACATAAGGGTGAAGTGCTTGGGAAAGAACCATCCACCCTGTCCAGTTCGGCGGCGATATCTGTGACAGACGTCTCCAGAAATAGTTTATGCCACAATCATTTTCCTCTTGAAATCCCGTTGTCGATAGCATAGGACAGGCGAGCCGGCGGGTGAGTAGCAAACCTCGATAATTCACATCTCGAAAGTAGTTTTTCTCGTGCTGGCACTCAGATAGCGACCTGAATCACGCCGCTACTCCGTGCAATGTGAGGGCGGTGGACGGCCCGTGCCTTACATCCCTCCTCGGCTGCGAGCATGAGTGCAAATGGGCCACTCAAGCCATCGAAGTTGAAGAAAAAACGCACGGAGAGAGATCCTCGGGAATATCACGCGTCGGGATTCCTCATCATAGCGCCACACATCCCGCAACTCAAGCTAGAGGCTGTATGGGCGAGTCCGGAGGGCAGAGCCGAGGGTTAAACTGATGCATCCCCCTCTGTGCCGGAATACAGCGGCTGTTTTATACGGGAGCATCACCGCCGCGCTCCGGATGCAGCGCTCGCATCAGCGCATCCAGACAGCGCGTGCTCTGACAAACTGACCCTCCGCTCCTCAGAAAGTCCACAAAAGGCACCGGGGCGAAGGGGGTGTGGGGGGGGGGGCGGCCGAGGGGGGGGGGGGGGGGTACGTGGTCACAGGGGCGTGGGCGAGATCTGCGGGGACGTGTTTGTTTTTGTTGCTTGTTTATGTTTGATTATTACAGTGGTCCAGGTGGAAAGTAGCCCACGATGCGCGGAGGAGGCGAGTCCGTAAGGATGACGCGTACTGGACCGAATTAAAGTCAAGTGGGGAGAGAGAGAGAGAGAGCGAGAGAGAGAGAGAGAGAGAGAGAGACGCCTACCGAAAGCATTGCCATACCCATGTTTGATGTGCTGTGTGCCTGCTAGAACACTCTGTGGCCCAATGTCCCAAAGTAGGTTGAGCTAAACAATACTGATGTAACCCGGCACTCACTGCGAGAGCTCCACGACAGAGATGTTTATTTTATACCTTCATTTATTATGATTACCAGCAAACGGAGGAGTTGCTAATAGATATTGCTTCAGGCCAAGAGTGCAGAGAATGGGTCGTTTTGAAGAGCAGAGTTGCATAATGTTGTTGGTGGTATTTACTAAGCACAGTTATGAAATTACCCCACTGCCCACAGCCCTGGTTCCACACAGACAACGTGACAGCCACACTTTACTGGGATTAGGAGTTGAGTGACAGTGGGAAGAAAGCCGCGGTGACTGATTCGGTGGCGCTAATAACTCCAGGCGACGCCGAGCTAATAGAGGAATCCATTAGAGCGCAGCTGATTGATAATCTGATCAATTTTGTTAGAAAATAGCGAGCGGGGATGAATTGCAGCCCGGCTGCAGGGATGTGTTGTCCATCGCTGCTTCATATCACTGCAAATGGAGGCGAATTGGGTTTGAACTTGGAATATGATCAGTTGGGATCAGCTGCTGTTTCCCTGCTCAGCACACAAACCCAGAGACAATGCATTCTCCCCCTGCTTTCTGTATCCCACGAATCTACAGTCGTTTGCTGTGTTGTAGCCGCGACTTCGCCGTGAAGGTTTTAGTTGAGGTTCAAACCCGAAAAGTGTGCCGTCTTATTTCGCATAACACAAGTAGCATCAAATCCAGATATTCCAACGCATTTGGATTAAGATCAGTGGATTCAGCATCAGGCTCCACGGTCCTTTGTTGCAGCTGAGCATTTATCTTTCTCCTGCCTATTAAATAGCTCTTCACAGGCAGTAATGGGGTGAGCTCATGCACAAGAGCTGTGGATGACTTTTAGAGAGAAACGTCCACAGCTGCTGTTAAGATGCATTTGCACAGCGCAAAGCAGAGATTTTAAAAGTATACAACAAGCCTGCGTTTTGCATACAGTGTGCCCACTGTGTCAGCTCATCCATCCTCCCCACCAGTCTGTCCCAGTATCGATTATCTGACAGCAGAAAAGCACTGTGTCCTGCTGGTTTCTTCCTGCTGCCTCACCTCATTCCAGTGACCAGCCATCTGTCATTACATGCGTCTTAGCACTTTAAAGCCCGGACGAGAAAGGCTCTTAATAAAATTACTGTGGTCTTTCAGCGTTGTTATTCTTGCCAAAATACTCAATCAGCATTTCTGCAAGCAAGCAGAGCGATAAAACGCTATTTGCATCAGATAAAGAGAGACACGAGGTCGTTTGAGGAATACACATTTTTTTTAAATTAACCCAGCTGCCTCTGCTTCAGGCCAGCAGCTCAGCTGGCTGGAGCTAGAGTGCCATCTAGTGGCACCGCCTGGTAAATGTTGCTGTAAACGAAATAGTTTACATTTTCAAATTCACATTTTCAAGTACATGTTTAAGGTAAATGATGTGCTTGCAAGCAATAAATGGCTGCACAGGGTGGAAATAGACTGGATGTCCCTAATAATAATAATAGTGGTCAGTGGGTGCATGCACGCTTTGTCTCTCTTGACTTTCCTGAACTGAATGAAGCTGGACTGAAGTGACAACGCAATGACAATGGGAATAATTGGCTTTGTTAATGGGGATTTTTGAGAAGTTCCATAGTTTAGCTGATCTCCCACGCATAGGAAGTGATCAATAGGCATCCACCTGTTTTGGCACGAGAACAGTGCTGCATTGTGGGATCTGAGCCCCTCTTTCTCATTCTCCCCTACTTCAAAAGCACAGGGGTGGGGGTGTTTAACCAGCGGAGGGGGGTGCTATTGTTAATTGGCCTTTCAGCTGGGCAGAAAGGTGAAGGGGAAGAAGAGGGGACTAGTACAATAGAGATGCACTGCCTAAAAAGATTGAGCAGCCAGCGGAGCAGCGCACCAGTGGGGCTTCATCCAGACAGCTCCCATCTCAGTGAATGAGGCAATCAATCATGATGCCAGCACTTCACCCTGAAGCAGTGTCTGCAGCCCTCAAACAGACAGCACCTATCCGGTGCGTCCCGGCGCGGGACGGACCCGGGCTGCGCGGCGGCGCTGACCAAGCAGGCGCCGACAGCCCGCTTCCTCACATCTCATTCCACCGCTGCTGCACTTCAGTTGAACGATAGGTACCCTCTTTCCACTTCAATGAGGGGATGAAGCTCAATTAGCATTTCACAAGTCCCCTTTTCCTCTTCTATTGCAACCTTCCCCACGGAGCCCATGCTTTCTCTGGGGATTGTCCTGTTTTGGGCCCTTGTTACCGTTGGCAGGGTGACAGTATTCGAGTGTGCAAACTTGTGCTATTGTCCGCGGGCCAGAGGGAGCCATGGAGACCCCATAATATGACAAAGGAAAATGTTTGCTGATGGCAATTCTATGGGCTTTGTCCGACTCTTTCTCCTTCATGACGACTCGATTTAAGTCTCTAAATGTTTGACTACAAATGCAGGAGTGCTATCCAGCTCCTTCCCCTTTGTCCCGCGAGGTTTGAGTAATTCAGCCTTTGTGCCGCTCGATTGAGGGGGCAAACAGAAAGACAAGATTCTTGAGCGTTCAAGCCCCTTTCCATGGTTATGCACTCTTTAGATCCCCCCTCACCAAATCCTACAGCTGACATCACTCCTGCGGAGGGCACGGTGAAAAAGTTCGCCTCAACGGCGCATGCAAAACGTTGGAATACGCGCACATATGCGCTGAATGTGCACAATTTTGAGTTACGCAAATTCCGGGCGCCAGGAGTTTGTTTGCGCAGCGCGCGGATTATCGCCGTGCGGGAGAAATATTGTATCCTCTCAGCGGCTTCTTCCAGATCTCCATGACAACAATTTGCAATGGTGAAGAATTCGATACCAGGGCGCTTGCAGTGTGATTGGGGTGCATTGTGAGGGGCCTGGGGTCGCTGATTGGTTCAAGGAAAGCACCATAACTACAAGGAGTTTATATTCATTCAACTTGTGCGCTGCTGCCGCAGCCTGGAGAGGAATCTGCGCTTGGGCAGACGCGTGGAGAGCGTCAGGACTTCTCCATCGGCGGCTCTCTTTAATTCAATGTGCTGAGTACTGTTTAATGATGGACTGCGGTTTCCACGGGATGATGGACTGACTCGACCGGTGCCTCGACCAACATGGCGAATGCAGACAGCGAGGTTAAAACGCTGCTGAATTTCGTGAACCTGGCGTCCAGCGACATCAAGGCTGCGCTGGACAAGTCGGCCCCGTGCAGGCGCTCCGTGGACCACAGGAAGTACCTGCAGAAGCAGCTGAAGCGCTTCTCCCAGAAGTACTCCAGGGGACCGCGGTGCCACGCCGGCAGGGCGGAGTGTGGGCACGCCAAACCAGCGGGGAGCCTCCACGCGAGCCTGAAGGTCGCGGAAAAGCCCGGCTCCGTGGAGAACGTGGGGAGCGCGGTGGAGCAGGTGCCCATGAGGAAACGCCAGCTGCCAGCCTCATTTTGGGAGGAACCCAAATTGGCCCATGCTAAGAAGGAACACTCGCATTTAGGCCCCAGAAAGAACCCGGCGGTGACATCCGAGGGGGAGGAAAGCGAGAAGAGGAGAAGGCGTTTTGACGAGGACGCAAAGCTCGCGCTCTCTGCGTCCGCACGGCGCAGCTCTGCGGACAAGGACACCGGGAAATTGGACCTGAGCGCCCACCGCTCCGTGAGTGTGTGCGGCTGCTGCCCCTTCCAGTACCACGGACACCAGGTCCTGCACAGTCACATCATCGTCCCGCATCCGCCTTTGGGGCAGTGGAGCAAAGCAGTGGGCAACGAGCCGGAGAGGCCCGAGCATCCCTACGGACAGAAGCTCCACGCACACGTAGTGGTCAAACCCATACCGACCAAACCCGCCGTCCAGTCTCCGATCTTCAGTGTCTTTGGTTTCATTTAATTACTGTAAATAGGACTAATTGCTTTCCACGCAGCCTCGTGCAGCATTTCAACACAAGACACCTCCTCGAGCACTTATTGAAATGCTTCATCTATTTTTATTGTTTCAGCCTGAAGGACTTACTTGCACGTGCAGAATAACATCAGCTTCGCTGTCTGACGCCACCAAGGACCCGCAATTAAAAGGTTTTAACTGTTCTTTTTTAGGTAGCAGAAGTCATGCAAATGAGTGAAAACATCCTGTTTTAGTTTCCTCTTTCAACTGTGAGAATAGAATGTGGGACACAGATGTCGAAGTGATGATTGAAAGGCACATTTGAAGCAATGGGTTTTATTTTTAAATAAAGGATTCAGCTTCCCTTGAGGAATCCTTTGGGCATTGGATCGTTTTTTGTTTCACTCAAGGTTCCTGAGAAGAAAAAAACTAAAGGCAAGATAAAAAAACAGCACTGTCACATTGCACATGTTATAAATAGATATTTTACACATAAAGAATTGCCTTGACTCAAAATATCAGGCACAACTAAAAAAAGAACCACGAAATGATAAATTTAGTCACAACTCTCTCATATATTACTTCAGGTTCATCCAGAGTCAGTCAGTCAGGCTCAGGTATCTGATCAGTCTGTCTGGCAGAGGTAAAGTGGGAAGAGATTTCAGCCTGTGTCTCCCCACGTCCCCGCGGATCCTCAATCTGCAGAGGTGCAGCAGTGAACGAGGTGACACTGCAGACGAGACACAAGAGGAAACACAGAGTCGACCGTGTGTGTGTGTGTGTGTGAGGAAGTGAGAGGAGGCGCGTTTGCATGCGGAAACGTGTAAGGACGCGGCGGGTCGGCCGCGCTGTCACTCACGCGACTTCCTCTTGACCGCGGTCCAGTCTGGGTGACTGTCCAGCAGCTCCGTGAGCCTGCTGCAAAGGCGAACGTGAGCAACGTGCTCCAGGAGCAGGTCTATGACGGGTCCGGCCCAGGGACGCATGGCCGGTGCTGAGATCCACTCACAAAACTGCAAAAGAGACCCACACAGAGCTAAATTACTTACAGAGAATCTACAGAAGTCTCTTATTTTGAAATGCGGGATATTTGCTTATTTTTCATACCTGCGTCGCTCTGTCTGTTGACTCAGTGCAGTTGAAAGGAAGCAAACTGTCATTCTCTGACACATGTCTGTTGCTGCTGGCGGTTCTTATCTGGGACCCCCCTGACGGCGGGTGGGGGCCACTGCCGTAGGCGCAGCCGAAGCAGGACGAGGCGTCGCAGCCATTGTCCAGGAGGCATTTGAGGAGCCGCAGGTCGTTCATGCACAGAGCGACGGCCGCCGGGAAGGTGGTGGGCCGCGACGGGAGCCTGGCGTTGGCGTCGGCGCCCTTCTCCAGCATCAGAGCCACGGTGGCGCCGCAGCCCTGCCGCACGGCCATCAGCAGCGGGCTGACGGGGTCCAGGCTCAGGCTGGCGCCGGCGTTCAGCAGCACCGCCGCCGTCTCCGCGTTGCCCCCGGCGACGGCCACGTAGAGCGCCGTGGCGCGGCGGTCGGCGTAGCGCTCGGCGTAGCCGCGGGCCAGCGCCGCGTCCACGTCGGCGCCCGAGCGCAGCAGCGCGGCCGCCGCCGCGCGTCTGTCGTGCTCGGCCGCCAGGTGGAGGGGGCTGATGCCGCTGTGGCGCAGCCGGGCCCGGCTCGTCACAGGCACCAGCAGGGACACGATGCTGGCACCAGGGGAGACATACACACATCATAGCATGCATCATGGCAGAACGACAGACGGCTGCAGCTCCACTCACTCGTCGTGTCCGTACTGGGCCGCAAAGTGCAGCGGCAGCAGCCCCGCGGCCGTGGCTTTGTTGGCGTCGGCGTTCCTGCTCAGCAGCACTGCCGCGGCGTCCGCGTGTCCGTTCCTACAGGCCTCATGCAGCGCGGTGACGCCCTCACACGTCTGCACGTTCACGTCCGCGCCTAAAGGGAGGGGTTCCTGCACGTGAGCCTCTGCGCGCGGAGCAGCGACGTGCGCGGCCCGGTGGACGACGTACCTCTGTCCAGCAGGTAGCGCAGCGCCGGCGCGCGCCCCCGCCGCGCGGCCACGCTGAGCGGCGCCACGCAGTAGGTGTTGGCCGGGTTCAGCGTGGCGCCGGCTCCGATCAGCATGTCGCAGGCGGCCGTGTTGCCCCGCGACACGGCCTCGTGCAGCGCCGTCCAGCCCCGAGCGCAGCGCTGGTTGACGGTGGCGCCGTGGGCGAGGAGGAGGCCCAGCGCGGGCAGGTTCTGCAGCTCGCACGCTGCACACACACAAACATCACTGAGCGCCTCCCCAACACGTACACCGCTGCTGCCGCTCACCTCCTGACGCACCTTTGTACAAAGGGGTTTCCTTGTTCTTGCTGCTGATGTCGGGGTCGGCGCCGGCCTCCAGGAGACACTGCACACATGGGAGGTGCTGCGCGGACACAGCGAGCAGCAGGGCCGTCTGCTCCTGCAGCGTGCGCTTGTCGGCTGAAGCTGGATGGGCTGCAGCGGAACACGTGTTACACCGGCGCTGGGTTCATGGTGCCAATGAGCTGGAGCAGGCGATGCGTTCGCCGTCTTACCCCTCAGTAGGACCTTTAGGCACTCGGCCTGTCCGCAGTAGGCAGCGTAATGCAGCGGGGTCCATCCATCTTTGTTCTCCTGCAGCAGAGTGTGGGGGGCAGACGTGCTCAGACCGATGACGGCGTCCACGTCCCCTCTGGTGACGGCACAGACCACTGGGTCCAAATCCCTTCAGAGCAAATGAAAAACACACACTTTCATTGATTTGCATTCTACTTCTGCTAATCCAGTGTGATCTCCAGACAGACGTCCACATGGCACAAAGGCTGCAGCCATAGACATTAAATCCTCATGTTTAAGGCACTCTATGACATTTAGTTTTATTATAAGCAGCCAATTAACTACACCCACATGATACTGTCCTTTAAACGTGTCCTTATATTTACACAGAAGACCTCAGATGGTCGCCAACACACACGCACACGCACACACACGCACACACACACACACACACACACACACACACAAACACACACACACACACACACACTGAGCGTGAGCACGCAGCCCACAACAAAAGACTCACTCCGGCTCTGACGCTGCGTCTCTCGGAGCGTCTCCCCTCCTCCCATCTCCCACCAAAGCCGGCTGGACATTGTCCCGTTTGGCCCCAACGTTACGGAACTGAGACAGGTAGTCAGAATAGCTGAATTTGGTCATTGCGGACGGCGGACGATCCCCACGCGCTGCGCTGGAAACGGCGGAGCGGCGAGCGGCGCCGCGCTCAGCTGTGCCGCCTCTCAGAGTATTTTAGGAGCGCGTCAGGCGGCGCAGCGACGCTCGCTCCATATAAGTCAAGAGGCTCGGGCGTCCGCAGATAAGCCGCACGGCACCGGAGATTGCAGCGTGGAGGCAGAGACGCGTGTCTCTGCGTGGCCTGATTGGCTGGTTCCAAACGAAGCAGGGACGGTTATTTAAACACCACCAACAGCCGATAAGACAGCGCCGTTTGAGAAAAGTAATAAACATTTCCCTGTTTTGTCTGTTTTTATTTCATATTTTTCATATTTTTGAATTGAATTGCGTTTCAAACACATCGTGTCTGACTTTTCAATTTATCATAAAGCTGCATATTAAAGGCTGGTATTTAACAAAAAGATAATTACTATAGTGTGTTCATAATATTTTCGCCCTGATTCTGTGGCTACACTATGATGACACCTGTCTCTTTAAGGCAAATCCCCATCATCCGGCAGAATCACGTGGGCGCATTAACGCTTAGATTTACGCTCATTAGTTCTGGGAAGAGCCCACGAGCGTGATACTGACATTCAAAGCACCTCACGTTGGTTTGTAACTTCCGCACTCACGTCAGACAGGCTGCATTTCAGATTTAGACCGAGAGATTTGTTCTGAACATCGCCTCCTACAGGCTCGGTACAAACAGCAGGTAGCAGCTGCTGCACAGGCTCAAACAGCTGAATGGAACAAATGGAACAGCAGTGGTTTCCTTATTTCTTCTTTGCTACTGTAGCAGAAGTAAAGCATCTCTATTAAAAGAACACTTAAGTGACCTCGCCTCCTTTTTAAGTGGCACCTGTTCTTACCTGGAGCAGTTTGCTGCCATGGCGACTGAAGCGTGGAGCCCCAGCGAGTAGAGACTCAGTCTCTCTGTGACATCATGGTTGAGCCTCTGGTACAGAGACCGGCGTCTGCTGACTACAAGCATCGCTGCAGCCTTGCTGTGTTCTCCACGCACCGCGGCATCCAGCTGTGGGCTGCTGTCTTCACTGAGCCGGAGCTGAGGATCCAGATCAGAATCAGGACAGAGAAGCAGAGAGGGTGAAACAGCCAACCTACACTGTAAGGTCCCGCTGAGTGAATTAGAGGCAGAGCTGGAGCCTGGCAGACACCAGCGAGCAGCGGTTCAGGCAGAGAGCTGCCTTCTAAGGGCATGTTCACCGGTGTCTGGTTCCACACTGGGCTGAACGGGAACCGGACCAGAGGAATCACAGGCTGGACAGTAAACCCACGGCCACACGCAAATGAAAAGAGCTTGGATCTCACCGTGCGACGGCTCTCCTGCTGCGAACGCTGCTCCGCTCATCAGCCGTCACTGACACGCGAGCACATGTGAAATGTTGTTTCAGCAGCACAGAACCACGCACGCAGACTTGTGTTTCACAATCGCTTCTTGGGAAATGTTTACGAAAAATTGCTTCCTGCAATTGAAACTTGAAAGGGGCCTCTGGTTTTATGAGCGAAGTCAAGCTACAGCTGGGACTAGATGTTTCACATTTCTTTACCTGCAGGTAACTCCATCAATCACCTACACATGTTTGACATTTTCGCTTTAAACATTACCCGTAAGTATATTTAACCCAGCTGACAGACCTGTTATGGCTCCCATGTCTTCACCTTCACTGTGAGCCCAGAATGTGACACCGTATCCGATTTATTTCCTGCACAAGTAATGTTTTTCTGTGCTTACGTCAAGTCTGGGTTTAAGAAACACCTGCGTTTTGTGACATCACAAGTTGGAAAATCACTTGTGGTTCGAGTTACACAAGTGTGACGTAGACGCTGGCGGCCGCCAGCCTCAGTCGCAGATCAGGTGATGTGCAACTGTCTTTTTCTTATTATAAATGCAGCTTATTCATCAACATTCATTGTTTCACGTCTATGAGATACAAACACAGTCAGACCGGATTCTGAGATGCTGTGAATGAAAAGAGAGAAGTCTGAATGAAGCTGAAAAAAGCCAGAACATGATACATAAACAGTGATAAATGAAGGTTCTCTGGAAACTGCCCTGGTATTAAAGCTACTCATCAGAACAGGCTAATGATTATTATTTATTAAATCATTACACGCCAGTGTCATGCAACACACAGTAACACACAGTGTTTTGTTAACTAAAAACATCTCGTGTAATTTTATCAGCTCTTCCTCTTACACGATTAAGAGATAAAGATTTGATTGAGGAGCACACAACAATAGCAGATAAACACTGTGTCAGTCACTTCTTTGGAAGAGTTTGTGACAATGCTTCCTCCATTTAAATGCTTTGAAGGTTTGCGTTCTGCCAGGGAACTAGTCTCGTCTTGTTTGTCTATTGAAGTGGTTTCTCTCCGGCTCTTGACTAGACAAACTATGAGGACGTTTCCACAATCCTGAGCAGCAACATTTTCGCTAAGGAAACCTGTTTCTGTAACAAATCTATTCTTTGGTTATTGATGATTGTACAAAAGCAACCAAAGGCAAACAATGGACAAAACTGCCCATTGTTTGATGCGAGATTGGAGAAGTTTAGTTATGAGAAATGGTTTGGCTTTAAGCTTTGAGCTATAAAGCATTAAGCGCCGGTCCACAGTAGATCACGTGACAGTGCATCCATCCGGCCTGCGGGGGGCGCTGTGGCTCTCAGTCCTGTGCACTGTGGATGACGTCACCTGGTTGTATCGCGTTTTGTAATTAGTGTCATCATTACCAACCGTGTTTGTTTGCTTGTATTTAAGGTCAGTCCAGTATGTTTGTTAATATGTTAGTTCATTTACCTGCTTTGTAGTGACCTTGAATTCACCTGTTCTTTGTGTTTGCCTTTCGTTTTTCCATGTGAACAATACGTTTTCTTCCTGTGTCTAAACAGTGAATTCGAGTTCCTGTTTTCTGTTTAGGACTTTATGTCTACTTTAATAAAAGTGTGTTTGTGTGTAGTATTTAGTATCAGTGTAATTGTTTGTTTGAAATTGTTCCTTTATTAAATTAAGTATGAAGTTAGTCTGTTGTGTGCATTTGGGTCCTTTGTAATGTATTAGCGACTCACTTACTCATAATCTGTTTGTATTATGCAATTTAATCATGTATTATCCTACACGAACCCAAACTCAAAATAAAGTAACAACAAAATGAAGTTAATAAAGCTGACACTAAAGCCCAAATAGAGCGGGCACCCTCAGCTTTATGTGACAATAAAAGACAATGAAACGTTTAAAAAAGTGTATGCGGATCCCGCCTGGCTTTACATTATATGTTGTTATATTAATATATAATATAAAATGATCTGATATATTTAATGTATTGTAATAATATTGTATACATATAAGTAGAAATGTCCCGATCTGGGATCCGAATAACCTGGAGCTCGGTTCGTGTGCTTCAGGATGGAATGAGCGCTCTACGACCTCTAACTCTACTGCCTCTCTTCCCGTCGATCAAGCGGAACTACCTCTCAGACGGTTGCCATGACAACCAAGACCCGACACCCCCCTCCCCCCGCATTCTCCGCTGATTCGCCGGTGGTTTCCAGGCAACAGCTATACAAATCCAGGAAAACACCCGGAAAAGACCCTGGGCCATGGAATAACTCGAACTTAAGCAGAATAGAAGGGTGGAAACATGGCGACCTCTTCGCTTCCTCTCTTAGAAAACACAGACTCTCTGAAGCTGAAGGTGGAAAACAAAACGAGGAACATCTTTGTGACACAGTCGGCTCAGACCAGGTAGGTCCAAAGCCCGTCTCACATGCTTGGGTTAGATGGTAGCCAATGTTACTGACTGAATTGTTCCCACAGACTCAGAAAAGAGAGAAATGTCAACCACATACCTGTTGTAACAGAGGTAACACTGAATACTCATGCATTGAATAAAAATAGGATAAATTAAGTACTGAAAATGACCTGTGCTGTATGCAGACGTCTAGTAGAATTCTAGAGGCAGGAGTGAACACATTGCAAAAGACCCTGGTTCTGAAGAAACAGGCTGAGTTGGACGAGGTGGACAAGCAACTTGCACTGAAACGGCAGGAGTTTAAAGGGCAGGTGGAAGCTCTGGCTCAGAAACGGTCTGAACTGGAACTGAAACACCAGCAGGTGACTCCATGCGTCTCTAGATGAGAGTTCAAGAGTAATAATGAAGCAGAAACAGCACCAGTGCTAACGCCCGGGCTTGTATTGTCATCCAGACCAAAGACAGGGCCATGAAATTTGAAAAGTTCGTGGCTGAAAACGAGCTGAAGCGGCGGCGGGCGCTGAAGAAGTTCGAGGTCACGCGGGAGCAGAACATCCTGAAGCAGGCGGAGATTGAAGAGCTGAGCAATGGGCTCAGACGGCTGCAGACCAGGTGAGGCCCATAAACCAAAGCCTGGATGTCGGGGACTGGGGTTTTACTCAGTTTTAACGCTTCTGAATTCACAGAGGTCAAGTTTTAAAGGAGAGAATTGCAAAATATAAAATCTATGAGGACTACTTGATGAGAACACTGAGTCATCTCCCCAGCAGTAAGTTAAAGGCTGTTATTGCCAGGGATCATGTATATAAACCTGTTCCTGTTCACACGAGCTGCCAGATGGAACACATCGCACGATTCTGTCCAGGTTACCTCGATAACGGCTCTGAGTCTTTGGTGATGCCAATCATTCGGCGCCACGAGACTCTGTCCATCATCAACCAGGAGCTGCTGCGGCGCCTGGAGCGTCTGGAGCTGGAGACGGAGCAGGGTCAACAGCGGCTGCAGACCATGCAGCAGGAGCACAGCGTCAAATCACTGGTCAGATGCAGCTCCTGTGTTACAGCTAGTTATTCCAGCGTGTCTTTAATTTAAAGACTGGATGAAAAACTGGAGAGCTGGTGTTTTTGTCTTCTTGCAGTTGGCCAACAAAGAACTGTCTGAACTTCAGAGCGAGTTAGAGGTTCTTAAGGAGAAAAACAAACAGGAGGAGGCGAACCTGCTGATGGAGCAAGGCCTCTCCAGGGAGAAGGTACGGTCTCAGGGTTATTAGAGGGGACATTAGAAACTACTGTTAGACATCATTATGTCTCACTGTAGGTCGAGGAAGTGGGAAGATTGCTTATGGCCATCAGTAACCTAGCAGAGCAGTGTTACCTGCCGGCATATGGACCTCTACAAAACATGAACCTACTGACGATGCTGGATATGGTGAAGGTAAGAGAGCTGCAACAGAGCTGCTCATTCATACGTACATCATTTAAACGTCTCTAATCAAGAGGCCGATGTTCCAGGAATACATCCTGGACAAGGCCGACACCGAGAGGAGAGCGAGGAAGCTGATGCGGTCGGCGTCTGCAGCGACGAACAAGGCGGCAGCTGTAACTGACAAGAGGTGGAGGGGATCGAAGAAAAGCATCGACAGTAAAACGCACTTGAAAAGTTCAAGTAAAGTCAGTAAAAAAAGTGACTCGGTGAATTGACAGTTTGTTTTTGCTCCATTCCCAAAGAAACAATCAAACAGGAAACCAACCGCAGCAGCTAGAAAAACCAGGCCATCACATTTTTCCCATTTGTGGGATAGTTATAGTATTAAAAGCTCTTAATGGCATGCGCTAATGTTTGCACTAATATTTTTCATACTTAAAATGTAATTTAAGCAAATAATAGTTTTGTAAATCAGAAAACACAAAAGTGTGTATTTGTATTACAAATTAAAAATATAAAGGACACAGGAAATTATGCAGTAATTGTGCTCTATCGATTTGTACTTTAAAACTATCAATAATAAACAATTTCAAAGTTTACACATCAATGTACACATCATTTCATCAGCACAGTATTTCAGCCTTTTTTCTTCTGCGTGATGTGGGTCAACTCGTGTGATTAGTCATCATGTTACTCTGGGGATTTATAGTTTGTACACGACAAACAAAATATTACATATTCGTTATAAATATTACTACATATTTTATATGACGCCCAGGCCTCGTCCAAAAAACACGAGTACTGTCTCTTTAAAAGACACACGTGGTGCCTGCAAACATCCGGTTTTACAGAAAATACAACTGCACAACATTGCGGCAGCGTTTTGACGCACGGGGTCTTTCCAAAGCTGTAATTCCGTTTTCTGTCGTTGTTTCCATGTTGTCGAAACGCGTAGACATGTTGTGAGGCCAGTTGATGTGTGAATCAGCTGTTTGGTCCCGCGGGGAGTGAAAGCGCTTGTGTCCGGGCCGATGGAGGCTGATGGTATTGTTTCATGCAAAGACGACATTTCTTCCTTGTTCCCTGAAGAAACGCCAGACGCCAAACTGAAAGTAGGCTCTCATTTAGCGTGGCTGCTGTTTGCCATTGCTGCCATAATAACCCCGTCTGTCCCTTAGGATTTGAGCAGCACCTTCTCCTCCGTCCGAAAGGTGCGCGGGGACGGGAACTGCTTCTACAGAGCCTTCTGCTTCGCACATCTGGAGTCGGTCCTGCACAATGCACGGGCTCTGCAGAGGTCAGTCGTCCTCATTTGTGCCGTTTGTCTAAAGTGGTCTCTACCCAGGTCGCCGACGATCTGACAGTGTTTATGGACTGCTCGATTGTGGAGCAGAAAGTGGATCTTGTCTAACCGGTTTCAATTTCAGCTTCAAGGAGAAAATCCTTCAGAGCAGCACAGTTTTGTCTTCAGTGGGATTTGAGGAGAGTTTCTTCAAGCACCAACTAAACACAGTAAATGCATTTTCTTTCACAATCACCATTCTAGTTTTTAAAGTGTTACTGAACCACATATTGATCAGATCCGTCATCCTAAACATAATGACCAAGAGAAACCAGTCGAACCACTCACTGTACCAGTAATTCATGAATATATCTCGTGGCCAAATGATCAGGTGCCATAACAACAATGAATACGTGATGTTTATGATGATCAAGCACTGGAGCCTATAGGATAAGATAAACTTCATTCATCCCACAGTGGGGAAATGCCACAGCAGCCATAAGGAAAGAGCAGGATGCAGAGTGTTTGCTGACACCATCTGTGTATATGTACCTCTAAGCTGAATATGCTACAGTCCGACGTGGAGAACTCATGTGTAAATCGCCTGCGCTGCCTCCTAAGGTTGTTGGCGTGGTGGAGCAGTGTCAGGCCGATGAGCAGGAAGCCACGCTGCTCAGGCTCTTCAACGAGCAGACCACCTCCGACGGCGTGGTTCAGTACCTCAGGCTGCTCACCTCCGCTCACCTGCAGAACCACGCAGACTTCTTCTGCAACTTTGTGGAGGCTGCAAGTCTGCAAACGTACTGTCAGCAGGTTAGTAGCAATGTCTTACTGCCACCTAGTGATTTAGTAAACGTCTTGTTTCTGGTTTTGCCTCGTGGTAAAGTTGATTCCTAACAGTTGCACTTTGCAGCTTTAAAACAAAAACACAGGACTGAATAAAATCCTGATCCTCTTCATGCAGGAAGTGGAGGCCATGGCGATGGAGTGCGACCACGTGGACATCCTGGCTCTACTGCAGGCTCTGGATGTGTGCATCCATGTAGTCTCCATGGAAGGCGACGAGCAGCAGCTGGCTCACCACGTCATTCCAGAGGGTGGGGAACCTTCTCTGCACCTCCTCTACCAAATGTCACATTATAACATTCTCTACACTCGACCTCGACACGGACCAGAGCTCCAGCAGGACTCCTCTCAGGAACACTGATGCTAGTTGAATGAAGCGCCAATTGGACTTTAAGACACTTTTTATAAAATTTTGTTGTGTACAGTGAATTAAACATCACCCAGAAATACAATTATCACACATTGTGCAATAAATTTGAATAAACTGCAAAGACGAAGTCTTGATTTCCATATAAATCAACATTTCATCTCAGCGGCTTTTCTTTTTTCCTTCTTCAGTCGTTTCCCCTGTGGTTGACTTGACTTTTCTTGGACTTTTTTCATTGTTGTGACGCTGGTTATGGCACTTTCCATCCCTGCAACAGGCAGACGTGGGACAGGGAGCTTCCCCAGTTGAGTCGGGTACTTGGTCTTTGTCCTGTTCTTAAAAACAGGCTGGGAGATCAGATGCTTTAGCTGCTGCTTCATTTTCTTAACCATCTTCTGCTGCCCCCTGTCGGCATCCTCACCCCTGGCTGTGCCTGCGGACACACACGGCATCTTCAGTTGTCTGTTGTTCATACCCTCTATAATCAATGTCATGTTGGTCCTACCAAGTAACAGATCATCATCCAGGTCCAGCTCCAGGGCCTCGGCTGCCTGTTTGAACCACGAGTTATGCTGCTTCTCTCTGTTGTTGTAAAACTCAATCTTTTCTATATTCCTGGCCAAATTCACACGCTCCTGTGAAGGGACAGATTCAGCTATAAACTATGAAGCTTTTTTTTTCATTTCAAATAATGCTAGCAGGCCTTACCTTTATTGCGTCCATGCATTTGCTCTCTATAGGAAACATGGGAAGGTCCTCATCCTTTCCGAGAGTCTTATAAATCTTCCTGAAGTTCATGAGGTCATCAGGGCCGATTAGCAGCAAACTGAGACCCTCTTTTGTGGCTCTCGCTGTTCTGCCACTCCGATGGACGTACGTCTCAGAGGTTCTGGGGACCTGATGTTCACAGGAAAACATTAAGAATAAACACATTGAGGTTTGGTTAGAAACAACTGAAACCGCTTTATTACATTACTGCAATTAGGAAGTACCAAACTTCCTATTGGTCTATGTAAAAAGTACCAACTGTGAAATAACAAAACACAACAAAAGCTGACCTGATAGTGAATAACATGTTGAACATCGGGGATGTCCAGTCCTCTGGCTGCCACATCCGTTGTCAGCAGAACACAACTGGGAATATCATTTTAAAATTCAAGTGTCAACCATGTGGTCAGTGTTTGAGGAGAATTATAATGTCAATTTAATCAAAGGTTACTGTGTCTGTGTGTGCAACACTCACCTCTCTCTCTCTGCAAACCTTTCCAGGTTTTTGAGGCGTTGTTTCTGGTGCATGTTGGCATGTAGAGGCAGCGGTGTGCAGTCCAAGATAATGAGCAGGGAGTGGAGTCTCTTGATACAGTCTATGCTATTGGCAAACACCATGGTTCTCCCAGGATACTGCATCAAGAAGTAATACAGATAGAAGTCTTTCTCTTCCTTCTGGCAGTGGATCCGCGTCTCTGTCAGCGTCTCTACTGTTGCTTCCTTCCTGGTGAGGTCAATGACTTTGGGTTTGGATGTAATCCCCACTTTCTCCATGAGAACTTCCAGCTTGTTCCTCTGGTCCAGCTTCTTCTTCTTCTTCTGCAGGAAGCGGCTGGGCAGGCTGTGAGCCATGGTCAGCGTGGCAGAGAAGACAAACGTTTGCCTCTTGGGGTTGAAGAATGTGGTGTTCAACATTTCTAGCAGGTTCTCCAGCTCTGCGAAGTGGCCTCTTTCGACCATGCGATCCGCTTCATCAATGACCAGGCACCTGCAAAACAACAGAGGAGACACAAATGTGAATGATCTCTAACAGTTATAATCATTACATTCCTTCATTCTCCTTTATCTAGCTTAGACCGTTTCTCAAGGACCTTGGATGGATCAGAGGAAACACAGCCAACTGCCCTTGGGAATTAGTCTTGGCAGTGTTCTCCAAAAATCCTGCCAAAGCATCTAAAGGTCACTACATCTCATTTTAGTTTAGCTTTTACAAAAATGACCTGCATAAGTTACATGTGTGAAATCTTCTGATTTGGCCACATACGTCAGTACTATGAGGACCAGTTAAAACGTACTGTAGCTGCCTGAGGTTCAGCAGATGTGGATGCTTCTCCTTTATCAGGTCCCACAGACGTCCTGGAGTGGCAATGATGATCTCTGGCCTGCGATTCAGCATCCTTCGCTGCTTTTGTTGTGCCATCCCTCCCAGCACAATGGCTGTTTTGATATCTGCCCAACAGCAACATTTTGAGTATCTTAAAGTACAACATGGTTATTGCTTTACTCTTTGGCGTATATTGACTTACCTGTGAATTTTGCTATAGCATCAATGTGATGTTTGACCTGAACCGCCAGCTCTCTGGTGGGCATGAGAACCAGACCAAGCAGAGGCCGACTCTGCCCGCCCACATGCTTCTCTGTTGCTCCAGTAGCGGGGTCAAAGTCTGCAAAGTCAATGACTTCAACACATCCAGGCTCATCGTCGTCGTGGCTCTCTTCAACATCCTGCTCATCATCTTCACCGGCACTCTCAGCTGAGTCACAATCCCCCTGCTCCCCAGTGTCTCCATCCTCAGCTGGTAAATGCAAACTCTCCACGGTGGAGGGTGGCTCAGCATCATCATCACGTTTCTCTGAGCCATTTTTCCACTCCAGGATAGTGTGGATCATGGGAATACTGAAAGCCAGTGTCTTTCCACTTCCTGTAATGACAGCGCTCACATTAGCCTAACTCACAGAAAAAAGACCTGACTCAACACTTAAAAATGTTCGGTTAATTAAGACTGAGAGAAAAGTGGAACTCGCCTGTCTCAGCTGCTCCCAGTATGTCCATGCGATCTCGGATAGCCGGAGGCAAAGCCAGGGCTTGAATTGGTGTGGGTGAACCAAACCCGAGGCAGCTCAGCGCCTTCAGCACAGGCGGGGGAACAAACAAGTCCTTCCATGCACTCACATCAGCATTCGTGTCATCTGAAGCGCACAGGGCTGTGTTCGTCCAGTTCTTTCTCTGCTTCTTAAGGGGACCTTTCTTTTCTGTTTGCAGCGTCTGGTGTTCTGATGAAGGTTCGGCGTCTGTAGCTTGTGGCTTTTGTTTTTTTTTCTTTTTAGTTTTGGACTGAACTTTGTCTTTGGAGGGAACAGCCTCAGCCTTTGAAGCCTCGTCTTCAGTTGGCTTTTCCTCCGTCATCTCTGTAGACTTATCTGATTCCTTTGCAGCCGGTTTCTTCTTCTTGGCTTTTTTCTTTGCTGGTCCAGTTGTTTTCTCCCCCTCTGTGTCCTCCACACCTGCCTCCTCTTGGGCTTTCCTCTTCTTCGCCTTTTTCTTTTCCCTTTTAGCTGCTATCATCGCAGCCTTGTTAGCGTCCATCAGTTGGTAATTCGTTAGCTCTTCGAAGCACACCATCCCCTCCATGCCCTCCTCGGAAAACAGACACGGATCCAGATCCACAGCTTTCCACTCGCCTTTCACCAGGATGCTCCGTTTGGCTGGTTTCCGCCCGAAGAACGGACGCCTGTTATTCATCTTCATCTTATTTCTGTTCATTTTTCTACAGACACACAAACTTTCCGCCGGTGTGTTCCTCTCCTTCGCCCAGAACGGTTGGCTACAAACTACGTGGGGATCAACTATAACAAACGGTATTTGTAGAAACTGAGTTAGCAAAATGCTTAAGATTATAAATATTAGCAGAGATCGTACGATCACTTACTGTGGCTGCATGAAATGTTTAGCTAAAAGTACAGCCGATAACAACCACGCATCACACGAGGATGCCGCCATGACAGTGTTGATCACGTGTTCAAAAAGAACTTTATTAGTTAAACAACAAGAGCAGTGTCAAAGTCAGAGGCAAACGCTCCTGAATTCTCATCTGTGCAAGTTTTTCGTAGTTTACATTATGTTATAGTCTTTCCTAATGAGCATTAAACCAGTAATAGAAGCTGGTGAGACATAGATAGAGCTAAAACACGATGATCATAACTCGCCTTTTAACGACTATACACGGTCATTTCTGTTAATAAACGTTTAAGTCAATAAATATTTCTACATTTTACTTCATTTTGTTTTTTTTTTTACATTTTTGTAATCTGTTTAGTCTTGGTTCTAAATGTCATTAAATATTTAAATAAAATGAGCTTACATGAAAACTGTACCAGTGTTTAGAGAGGTGCCTCTCTTATGATAACTAACCCTCTAGTGTCTGGCTCTTTTCCTTCTCATAATAATACAATATAATTAACATTGTAAACATATTTACAGTTAATTTGTATTAGTTCGATTGGGTGCCTTTCTGTGTGAAGTTTTTTATGCTCCCCCCCCCGTGTTTGCGCGGGTTCTCTCTGGGTTCTCCCGCCTCCTCCCACGGTCCAAAAACATGCCTTAGGTTGATTGATGACTCTAGATTGGCTGTAGGTGTGAGTGCGTGTGTGTGTGAATGGTTGTTTGTCTGTGTGTGTTGTCCTGTGGTGGACTGGCGTCCTGTCCAGGGTGTTCCCCTCTCACCCATAGACAGCTGGGATAGGCTCCAGTTCCCCACGACCACATATGCGGGATTAACGATGGGTTGACGATGGATGGATGGATGGATGATATTAGTCATTTTGTTATAACATGGGCTGGTTAAATGTTATGTGGCATTAGACTGTAGGAGGTTATAAAACCAACAGTGAGGAGAAAAAGTGGAACAGCTTTTTGAAAATGTTTTACATGCCTTACAAACATTTTATCCATTTCTAACAAGAAACATGTACAAATGTGTACTGTCGTTCCAGCTTAAAGGGAATGCACTGAGTTTCTGAATGTACAGTGGTATGATTTGTGTTATGTAGTGCAGCATATCACTCTATCCAAAGAAAAAATTCTCGTTTCGGAGACAAATAAAGGAACTTTGTCAAGGTAGAAAAAACCTGTTGGCTTTTCTCTCAGACTCACTATTGTGTCCTCGTGTAGGAGCACTGCTAGTTTTTGGTGGGATCAATCACCCTGCCCATGAACAGCACACAGTTGGTGTTTTCATGGTATATAAAGAAGACAAATGGCCTGTTGACTATGAAGGTGTTGGGTAAAGAATGCGGAGTAATTCCAATAGTTGTGACAGCTGCTGCCGACGTCCCTGCTTCATCCACTTCAATAACAGCCTTGTGCAGAGCCTGTGAAGTACAGTAGAGAAATGCTCATGATCTGCAGTCTGGCGTTTACAGTTATGATGTTACAGCAGGGCGATATTGAAAACTAACCTCTGACACTTTGAGGCTTTTTTGCTTACTCAGCCTCGTCAGATTTGCTGAAGTACTGAAGGCACTGGCCATGCCCATGTCTGACAGAAGAGCGGGCAGGGAATATGACTGCACCATCTTGAATTTGGGCAGGTTGATTTCCACTTCACTATGAACAAGACATGGCTTCACTTATTATGCGTAACCACAGTATTTAATATTATGTATGATCATTTGCTCGTTTAGTTCTGGATGATCTTCACGGCCTCTTTCTAGAGAGGATGTCTTTCACACTTACTTCTTCTCCAACCTTTTAACCCAGCTGAGGAGCCTCTCAGCTGTGATCTCGTCGTCGATGCCAGTGTAGTCCATGCCTTTCCTGGGCAGCAGGATGAGCATGGAAACACCGTCCTGGTACGGTATCTTTAGCACACTGACTCCAAAAGCCACATCTTCCATCACATAGAAGTCATCCTTTTCTTTAACCATCATTTGTACTTGGACGATATTATAGTTGTCAATGTAGAAAGATGCTCTTTGAGTGTAATTTGAGTTGAAAGGCTTCTGCCAGCCCCCTGTGGAGCATAAATACATTTTAATTTTACAAAGATCTACCCAGAAGTTAATTCAGAAACCTATCAGTGGTTCAACTTACCCTGGAAGACAATAGTATTTATCAACATGAGTTTCGTGAGTGAATCCAGAGAGGAAACAATCTCTGTCACTTTGTTTTTAGTCTTGCGCTTTATGTGCTCATTAATGAGCCTGATGCTCCCTTGTGTGTTTGTGAAGTCTACAGTTTTGATCTCTGCACCAAAAAACCTTTTCATTTGCTCCTCAAACGTTTTCTCTACTTCAAAGTGCTGGTCCATAAAGAGAGTCATGGCTTGGTCCAGTATCAGTGACCCATTCTGTGTGATGTTACCATGGAGGAAGTGAAAGAGTTTTGGGATGAGTTCTGGTTGGTCAGCTCTCCGCAGCTGATGCAGGTTCAGTCCCTTAATTAATTCTTTGTGTGTGACACCATCGGAAGCCATTAAGAGAGAAGCAAAACTGGTGGAGATGCTCAGAGGTGAGAAAAATATGTTCCTGTCGTGAGAAGCGGATATTTTCCTGTACAGGTTCATGGCAAAGTCCATATTTTTGAAGGAAAGGTCTGAAATGGTGGCACTTGAAACTTGAGCTTGGTGGATGGGAGTAATGAAGTACATGGAGGTTAGGCTGAAAATAAACCCAATCTTCATTTCCAGGGCCATAATTATTAATTTGGAAGGTTTAGATGATCAACCTGAAACACAGAAACAGAAGAGATGTCAAACCATGTGATAATTTTATCATCGAATCACATTAAAATGGAATGCTGTTAATGGAATGGATTCCCCAGAAATGAAACGTCATACGTACCATTCAGCTTGAGTTGTGTTATGTTCGACAGACACATGTAGTATTTGGGGAAACAAAGTGCATGTGTGCTCTAGGAGTTACACATTAACCATCTCAACATTTAGGTCTCTGATTCCCAAAAACTGTCAATATTGTGAGAAATAAATGACACATTGCAAACTTTAGGACTGAATGTTACTTTAATCCTGGAGCAATAACTAACACATTATATGAGAGGGTGAGAAATATAACAAAAATGATGAATCCAGTGAGTAAAATAATCCATATAAACCCAACTATCAACACGTACTCATTCACAAGTGACATAAATAAAAAAGAAATTAAAAACAAAGAAAATCATGGAATCATGAAAGTCGTCCAGCACAAAAAGTCTCACTTTGCCTAACATACTCTTGGCCACGCTGAACATCAGCTATGAAAAAATAACTGTAAACTGAATTTGTAATGCTGTGATGTGGTCATTAATGCTGAAGCTGATACATCGTTGATATAACAAGATTTTGGTTCCCTGGAGTGAATAGAACTTTAATAAAACATGTTTAAATTTAGATGAAAAAAAAAATACAATCAACTCAAACGTTATATGGTGACACACTGTGTTTCTTTCTTTGGATTTTCACTGTACAAATCACAAGGTTAAATAACAGTCACCTTTATGTCTACTAATAAACCCACTGTTAAAGCTTGCTGTGGCTTTAACACGTTTGCCCAGTCAAATACTGGCATGCAGCATTACCCAGATCAGTGCAATTAAACCAAATGATTCCAGGCTGTAACATGAGAGTGAAACTGTTTTGTAAAGGGGCATCTAAGGGAGAATTATATTAAAACAGTCTCCTAAATACTGACAAAGACAAAAAACAGATGAATTCATATACATGTAGGTTAATGTCGGACTGTTTTTGGTTTTAAACTGCTGGAAATAAATGAACATTGTAGCTTTTTGTTCCCATTTATGTAAAATTCTGGACATGATATGAAGAATATGCGTCAGTCATCTCACATGCGACTCGCTCCTATCACGTTTACTGTCTTCTCACCTATTCCTATGCCAGATGCTATTACTGTTTGCAGTCATCTATTAGACAACAGACTTAAATTAGAAGTCTTCTTGTATTCTGAAATATTATTATGCCTACTTATATGCTTAAAAGTAATAAGAAAGTGACAACCTCAAATATATACTGTCGACTAAATGCCTTGGCAATGTACTCGTGATGTCCACACTGTTGAGGTTAGGAATAAATGCCCCCTACATCATGCTGCTGCTCACTAACAGACGTTTCAAGACACTGCAAGAAAAAAATATTATCAAAACTACACTGTCATTAAGTGTCAGGAAATCACATCTGTCAATCATACGTCCTACAAACCAGGTCAAGTGACCTGGGTTCAGACAAAGGTAGGAGGTTCTATTAGAATCCCTCAAGTTTGGATCTGTGGTCTAAACATTGGTCTTCTTTCTCTGTCAACGAAGACCAATTTCAGTACGTGATCAACCCCAGACAAGTAAACACCCTTTGTCAGCTGAGGATTCTTTTTTATCTCTTTCAGAGAAAAAGTAAGAATAAAAAACTGTATAGAATAGAAATAGAAGGCGCCATGGTACAAAGGCAATTGCAAACTTGAATTAACTGCATCATGAGTTCTGTGGTCACGCTCTTCCCAACCTCAGTGCCTCGCTGAGGTTGAGTAGATGATCTGCTGCCTTTCTTGTTCTCTTCTCTGTAGCCTGTCAGCGAACTAACCAGGGGAAACGTGTCAGCCATCTGACTGTCCTTATGTTCGCATGTGCAAAAAGGTTAGAGGAAGGAGCAAAGCCACCCCCTACAGGGTTGCAAATCCAGACAGCTGGTAAACAATACAGGTAAACCTTTTACGATCTCACTGGCTGGGCTTTTGTTGTTGGTCCTCCCCAGAGTCCAGGTTTACTGATCCTAGAACAAGCAATGGAGAAGAAGTCTGAACTTTTTGAACATAGACGTCAAACGTAATTAAATAAGCAATATATTTACAATGTATCAAAATGTATATGTATTCACATGAACCACCTGTTGATTTTGTGTCTGGTTGTTGAGAAATGTTCGGCTGAGCTTGTTGCTGCTGCCTAAATAGTCAACAATAAAAATCTATAGTCAGCACAATTATTATATAAACGGCATAAAACAGCTTTTAGATCACCAGAAAATTATCCATCCATAATTCTCTAGACTACTTAAAACAGAGCATAGAATTCATAAAACCAGACTTGTTACAGGATTGTTGAAATGTATTGGTACAAAATATTACCAGTATTGTCCTCCACTGTACAGGACCGTAGAAGACATAAGATTAAACCTACCGATCAAAGTAGGCTTGTCTCTTCTTCCGCAATTCCTCAGCACTGAGAGTCTCATTCTGTCCTTCTCTTTGTCCTTCTGCACTCCCTACTGCTTGACTACCTGGTTTTACATCTGCCACTTCAGACTTGTTGCTCATCACTGCTCCTGAAAAAGAAAATAAATGTTATTGGTATACCTGGTAAAAAGAGTTATGAACCTTACAACTGTTTTATTTACAAAACCACTGAATCACTCATTTACCCTGCATGCTGAGCTGTATGGCCCTGCGAAGATCAGCCTCTTCATCTTCTACATCTATTTCCTGTCTGCTGAGTGCCAGGGCTCTCTTCAGCTCTTCATCTTCATCCACAACCTCATCCTCCACGCCAAAGCCCATCTCTGTTTGGCTAAGAGCTGCTGCCCTACTGCTCGAAGTACAAAACATATTCATTATCCATTAGTAAGTCATGAGTTTAACTTAAGCAAAGGGTTCAATCAATTGTGATGATATGAAACAGGTTTATCTGTTATATAGCCCATATATACTGTACTGTCTGCATGCACAGGTCATACCCTGCACTTGTCTGGGCTTCATCTTCTCCAATCAGCCTGGGTCGGTGGCTCTGCTGAACTCTCATAATACCAAGAATTTGCTCTGCTTCACACTCTGGGAGGTTTCCTCTGATCACAAATATGGAATATCCTGCACAAATTAAATGTTTATAATCCATTTTGTTTTGCCACATGTGCTGCATATAAAAAACATTAGGTCCATTTTCACATACCTTCTTGTTGTAACTGAGCAAGGAAAAGGGCGAGATAAGTGTCCGATATCAGTTCTGGTCCGGTCAATAGTGAGTTCAAGTTGAACCACTTTAAAGACAAAGCAAATAATCATTTAGTAAAAACAGAACAGTATTCGAACTATAAGAGACAAGTACACCGTACCTGTTGACCAAGTTTGCGGATAGTAAACCAGTGCTCCTTGTAGTTGCAAATGAAAGCTTTCTCATTTCTGCAAGGACACACAGGATGCACAGGAGAGAGTTTTAAACCTCAACTAAACTGTAAAGTATTCAGGTGAAAATAGTTCATGCAGAAACTTTACATTGGATTTATCATGAGGCTCTGGTACTCCCGGCTGTTGAAGAGGATTAGCTCCAAGCCCCACACTCTCAGAGCATTGCTAATAACCTACAGGATTTAAATGACAAAACCATAAATCATAGAAGTGGTCTATTAAAAGTAATAATTTGTTATTAACAAATGCAACAACAAGTGAACATTTTAAACTCACTTGTATAGAAAAAAATCCACTGTCATCCATGTTCCCGGATGGTTGCTAAAACATATCAGCATCAGATAACGTTACAAACTGTTTGGTTATTGTATATAAATGTGAGATTCACGACTTGGGTCAACTCACCTGCAAGAAGGTCCTGTACTCCTCACTAGCCATGCCTCCCTCCGCCATCCTCATCCTCTCCTCTTCATCAAGCTGATGTGCAATAGAGGACAGGTCCACAGGAGTGAAGTACTCGCCCTGTAGTAAATTGTTGAGGCAGTGCTGGGCGCACAGAGAGCCCTCTTGCTACAAAGACAATAACAGTTACTGTTGTTATTTAAAATATATAACTCACAACAACATACAACACTGCAAATAAAAGTCCGACAAATCAGCCTACACGGGCTTTAAATCATAGCATCATAAATATTTGTTGTAGCTATTTCACAAGTTAGGCGCAGAGACACATGCAGCTAGCTTACGTGAACAAGACCTAAACCCCGTGTTATTACTTCCTTATAAGAGCAGACACCGTTAACTATGTCAAGCCACATCGCATCGCATCTCAAGACCGGGGTAAATCTTGCTTTGCTGTTGCTCTTAGCTACAAACAAACCCAACAAACCCAATCTGTGGCTAGCAGGGGCAATTAGCACTTTAGCTGTCTGGACAACAATACTGATAAACACCATCACAAATCTGTTCACACCGACCAGACAACGCTTGTAAACAAGTCAGCGCCACATCCCACAACACTGTCTATATAAACACAACACGTTGCGGATGATAAATGTTTTAAGTTAAGCGCTACAACCCACTTTCTCATGAAATATGGAATCCATGTTCAGCTTTCTGTCAAACGTTCAACTCTGACCTCTGGCCCTGCTGCGATCTCGACAAGGAAAAGACAAGAGAGAATCCACACTAGCGCCCCCTTGCGGTATGGACCCCTACACTGCAACATCTCCACGTAAATCTCTGTCTATCGTTTAACACATTTATATTATCAATATATGTTAGAAATAAACCTGCCAGTGTGACTATTTGATGTAATGTGTACTTAATATAAAGTCACCACTTTTCAGTAATGTTTTTAGGCACATCACTCGTGGTATTACTCTTCTTCCTTTGACGTTTTTAAATTCTTAACTGATCATTTTATTAATTTACTGCAATATTCCTCTGGCCAGAATAAAACTAAGCATCTGCCCTGCTCAGCCATTTTCTTTGAACTTAAGAATTTAAGTAGAGCGTTCATTGGGACGAACTTTATGGTCAGACAGAAGATGCAGGTGATATTAGGCGTCGCTAGGTGGCGGTAATACATTTAAGTGATTTGACACCCGCAAAATCCAAAAAGAAGCAAAGAAGAACAAGAACAAGACAACACCGCTTCCTTTACGGCAAATGGAGAATGGCGGATGGTGATAAATCCCCGGGCGGACTGGAGCTCAGCAAGGTATGTTTGTCAGACAGCTAGTGACACCAAAGTATATCGTTAGGGGACCGTTGCACTATCCGGTTTGACCGGGCCGTAACAGGAAATTGTGCTTAAAAAGCTAGCAGGTGTGGCTAAGGCTAGCTTCTGTCCTGGCTAACGGCTACCTGCACGCTAAAGACCAGCGTTACAGTATTTATTGCTCACCAGCAGTCACTGTCCGTCAGCGCAGGGCAGACAAAAAACACAGACACCGTTTCCTGCCTGTGACATTTTCTGTCTCATGCTGATAGTTTGGTCGTCTCTTATGTCCCAGTCATTTCTTCAGGGGTTGCTAGTAATTGGGAATTCATGAGCATCATATCCACACCGTTTCGACCTCATGTCAGTGAACCATTGTCCAAAATCAATGTCAAAAAATGCTCCACTAACACATACATGTCATAATCTTGCTTTAAACGTTTCTGTGTTTCAATAAACATTTGTCCCCACTCATTTCTAAAAGATTATTAAAACACTGCTTATTTTAAATATCTGCATGATGAGATGATGCATTGGTAAGCGAAATATTTTTCTATGTAATAAAAATGGTGGCAAAAATGCATGTGACATAGCTTGAAGATAGATGTCACGCAAACAAGTCATGCACTTGTCTGTCACCCTGCAGGAATGGCTGGAGGCTGCAGACAGCAGGTTGGAGGTCCTGCACTACCTGAAGGATCAGGTGCCTCAGATCTTCTGCCTGAAAAAAGAACACAGCCCTCAGGAGGAAGAGGAGCTGATGCAAAGCCGAATCCTTCGCCCTCTGGAATGTTTCCTGTTTGGAGGAGATCCCGAGGAAGGTCTGGAGAAGCTCAAGCAGGGCAGCAACTCATCTCAGTTCTGTGGGCGTGTTTTTAAAGAGGGAGAAACCGTCTACTCCTGCAGGTCAGACCTTCTGTAATATCAGAGTTAATATGCAATACTTAGAATATCAAAAATAAGATGTATTTATGATAAACGGCAGCCATTGAGTGAATCAAAATCAAGGCAAATGTTCTAATCACATTTCTACTGCAGATGATTACAACCAAGGCTTAAAATTATAATTTTTTAAACACTTTCTATTTGTTTGCAGGGATTGTGCAATAGATCCCACTTGTGTCCTGTGCATGGACTGCTTCCAGAATAGCCTGCACAAAAGTCATCGCTACAAGGTTGGTGTCTGTGGAAAAACGTATCCCGGACTGTGTTTACAGAATGTGTCCATGCCATCCCCGTTGACTAGATTAGCCTCCTAATATCTATTTAAATCCAAACCAATTAACATAAACTAAAAACACTCTATTAAGTATGCTGGAATTTATGATAGGTGACCTTCATCAACCAGTAGTGTTTCATAATAATGTACTAGCACAGCTAAACAGTTGTATAATTTAATTGCTGGGGTATGTGTTCACATGTGACTGTGTGGCCTTAGTCACATGCAGTGTATGTGCCATTTTCTCCCAGATGCATGCGTCATCAGGTGGGGGCTTCTGTGATTGTGGTGATGTAGAAGCCTGGAAGATTGGTCCCTGTTGCTCCAAACATGACCCAGGGGCAGCTACTGCCATGGTAACGGTGAGTTACATAATGAAGTGAAAAGAGGGATGTGGGAGGGGCGTACTTGTCCCACTCTGACAGTGACTCTCAGAATGCTTATTTTCCCATCTTAATCCTGGATGTTGCTGCCTTGGCTGCGGTTTTGACTCCGGAAACAAGAGAGAACAGCACTTTGTTGACATGCATTAACTGTAACTGAGAAAATGTTAAGAGATTGGGAGGATGGCTGGAAACAGATGTGGGTGAGACGGACTGAGAATAGCTTTTCTACAGAACCTTCTGTACTGTGTAGGGACATTTTCTGTTTACAGCATCTGCTAAACTGCTAATCAGAGTGTTTGTACTTTCGTCTGATAAGCTCCTGCACAAAAGCTTTCAGAAGACATGCCGTTTGACGTCTCCAAGCTTTTTTCCGTAAACAGCAGGTGTTTCTACTAAGAAACATTGCCGCTCCTGGTCTGGCAGCTTGTCTTGTGTTGTGTGCACCTGTAATCCACAGCCAGTGACGCTCACTAAACATGGAAATTCTCAATAATGTTCCAGCACTTCAGATTCAGATTGTGATTAATTCCACTTCCTGTTCTCACACAGTGGTATGATGTTGAGAAGCCGGACAGACTCACTATTGGTTTGTGTTAAATGTCAAACAAGTGTATGAAATATTTAGCTGCTCTGTGGAATGTTTGCTCCCAGGGGGTTTGATTGTCTTGTTTCTAGAGTTGCTGTCTGTTTAACTGTTATTAAGCAAAATATTTAGATCAGTTTTGTTTGTCAATTTGTGAAGTCACTGTTGAAATCCACAGGAAATTAAATTAGTAAAAGTTATTACTACATTTTTTCCATTTCCTGGTGTGCTTTAGCTTTTTTGTAAAATTGGATTTGTCATTCTTTCGTTGTCCTTGTATTATAAACAATTTAGACAAGCACTTGTAGAAGTACTGTACTGGTGAAGAAGGTCTAAGTTTGATCCAATGTGGTTTTTGTGCAGGACGAGTGTGAATTGGAACCTGAGCTATGTGAGCGAGCAGCAAAGCTTTTCCGGATACTGTTGCACTATGTTACTGATTTCTTGGTTTGGGAGGAGAGCTTTGAGCTACCAGAGGAACTCAAGCCACGGTACGACTTGCTTGTTCACACACAAATCCTAAAACAAGGCATTTACCTGAAACTTAACAGTGTGTTTCTCTATGTAGACAAAAGGAAAATGCATACTACTGCGTCCTGTACAATGATGAGCACCATTCCTACGAACATGTGATCTACACCCTGCTGCGCTCTGTTAACTGTAATCAAGCAGAAGCACAGACACACACAGCACTTATTGACAAGGAGGTACATTTTACTTTACATACTGATAAGGGGTTTTTTTTATTTGGTTACTGTTACATTCTATAATTGCCCTGTTCATTTTGATTGCAAGTTTTATGTTCTGTAATAACTGTGAACTGATGCCCAGGGCCGGCGTGCAGTAAAGAGAGGATTACTTCCTTCATGCCAGCAAGCAAAAGATCTCATCAGGGTAAATACATACATTGACTTTGGGACAGAAAGTTGAGTTGATTGATTTTTGTTCCCAATAAGTGTATAGTTGCACTGAAACGCTTCTACTCTTATGTTGCAGTCCAACTCTGAGCACATTTCACTGCAGCCACTACGCGTGGAGATCCTTCACACAGCAGTAATGGCTCACCAGACGTTTGCCCTGCGCCTCGGATCCTGGTTCCAAAAGATCATAAGTTACTCAGGTACTGCCACGATTTCTACCATACTAATGATCAGTTTCACATGCTTCAATGCAAAGTGAGACCTTTTGTGTGTTCCTGTCTGTGTTATCAGCAGGCTCTATGTACAGCTCAGGTTTTTGGTGAAGGGTGTTCAGTTACTTATTCATTTATGCAGTTTAAAGATGGGTTTTCTATGACAAACAGCACAGTCTTAAGAGCACAGAGGAGATGCCAGGAGAACATCCTGACCTCTTCTAGTACAACCTATTCTCACAGCCCAGCACCGTGAAGGTTAATTAAGCGATGCAGTCCATTATAAGCCTAAGGTGCTACTGAAGTGCTCTAATGCTGTTCTGTAGGTAGAGTTTGTTGCTTACAGCTGCCAGCCAGGTGCACATCCATAAATGGCTGATACAGTCGCCATGTGACGGGATCTTTTGTTTCTTGTGCAGTTGGCTTCAGGCATGCCTTCTGCCAGGTGGCTTTAGAGCCAAACGCAGACAGAGGACACCCGTGTCTTATCAGCAGGCTCATGTTGCACGATGCTAGGATGTACAAAGGTAAGTTCATTTCCATGCAAACTGTTGGCCTTATCTTGTTGTTTTTTTTGGGTATCTGACACAAACCTGTTTGGTCTTTTTGAAGGAGCTCGCAAGATAGTGCATGAGCTGATTTTCGGTAGCATGCTGATGGACACGGAATTCAAGAAGCTGTTTGCAATTGAGTTTACAAAGGTAAAAATCCATTTTTCTTTTTTTTTATTTCCATTTTAATCGTTATTTTCCATTTCCCTTAAAACAACTAAAGATCAATTTTGTCCTTTCAGCACTATAAGCAGCTCCAGAAGGACTTCATCAATGATGACCATGAGAGGAGTATATCCATCACTGCTTTGTCTGTCCAGATCTTCACTGTACCTACACTAGTAAGTCATATAAGTATGTGTTATGTCATACTTGTGTATATTGACTATATTCACTTAAACCCTTTCTGTTTTCTAGGCTAGACAGCTGATTGAAGAGTGCAATGTCATTAAGGTGATAGTTGGTACCGTCATGGATTTGCTGCGTGATCATCTGGATGATAACAATCGCTTCTTCTTCCTGGGCTATAACTCAGACAAGTTCGCTCGCATCCAGGTCATCTTCATTGACCTCAGGTGAATAAGCAGGCCACAAATTTCACAGAATATTAAAACCTGTTTGGTTTCTAACATGTAGCTTGTTTCCCTCTCAGGTATATTCTCATCAGTAAACCATTAGCATGGACAGAGGAGCTGCGGAGACAGTTCCTAGAGGGCTTTAAAGACTTTCTTGGGCTTCTCAAGTGCATGCAGGTACTTGTATCATGCTGACTTAATCTTTAATGGAATGTAATAGCAGTGCTGTTGCATCAGATTGGTGTCCTGACGAACCAGTTATTGAGTGGGTTCATTTTCTTATTAGGGTATGGAGGAAGTGAAGCGCCAGTTTGGTCAACACATTGCTGTGGAGCCAGAATGGGAAGCTGGCTTTTCTCTTCAGATCCAGCTACGTCACATTCTCGCAGTGTTTCAGGACTGGTGTTCCTCTGACGTATGTTTTCACTGAATTAATTAACCCATGTTGTTCCACAGTTGGAGGTGCAGCTCACAAGAAGCTGTTGTTATGTTATTGTACTTAAAGTTGCCTATTTCTGCTCCCTCAGGATCAGATCTTGCTTCTTACATTTAAAGAGTGCCACCGAGTTTTGATGGAGTGCAACAACCAGCCTTTTCACAAAGAGACCACTGACTACTACATGTGCAAGCACATTATCAACGTTCATCCATACAAAGTGTCTCAGGACCCTGTTAGCATACATCTACCAATCTCCAGGTTCTTGGCTGGTATGAACAGTAACTGTTCAGTGACTAATTGGAGATATTTTTACAATATAAAAATAACTCTTTGTATCATCCTTAGGGCTGTATGTTCTTCTGTGTCGAACAGGATTAGTTGAGCATCTGGATAATCCAGTAAGTAAGGTTAAAACTCTGCTGCAAACAGCAGCAACGTCCTACACAGTAAAGTGTCAGTGTTGTTGTAATGTTTTCATACTCTCTGTCGCAGGAGCGCTACAACTTTTCCGAGCTGGCAGAGCATCCACTGCGCTGTGTGGTGCTGGCTGCACAAGTCTCGGCCGAAATGTGGCGCAGAAATGGCCTATCATTAGTCAGCCAGGTGGGCAACTGGGTGTTCGAGGCACAGTTTTGTACAAATGATTGAGCAAGTAAATACTAAACAAACAATTCTTTATTAATTTGATCAGGTCTACTACTACCAGGATGTAAAATGCAGGGATGAGATGTACGATAAGGACATTCTCATGCTTCAGGTGCGTGACAGTGGTCACTTATCTCATGCTGCCAACATTTAAATTTAGTATTTCTGTTGTTGCAAATGAATGCCCACACATCGTTTACAGATAGCTGCTTCCAAAATGGATCCCAACCACTTCCTCATGCTGATCTTGTTGAGATTTGAGCTGTTTGATTACTTTAATGAAACCTACCTAAGCAAAGACCAGGTACACCACCAATATGTCAATCAGTAATTGTTTATAGGAGGAAATGCACAATAACATGCCAGATAAATGCAATTCTGCTCACAGGATGAGATGATGCAGTTGAATCGCTTGACAGAGGAGATGCTCTACCTACTGATTGTCATCACTGGTGCAGAGTCACATTTTACTAATCGACTTTGCAAAGTTATTAAAATCAGTGAGTAACGCAGGATCTGACAAGTGCTGTATCCTCAGGTGAGCGCTTTGTCCCTGGGATCAGCCATGTGACAAAGGAGGAGGTGACCATGCGGGAGGTCGTCCATCTGCTGTGCATTGAGCCCATGGCTCACAGTAGCCTGGTTAAAAGCCTCCCAGAGAAAGTAATGTGTATAATGCATCACCCTTACATCACATAATTAATGTTACAAAGGAAAATGAGTTAAGAATATGTTAATGTTGTCTTCATAGGAAAGCCATGAAACAGGCTTGGAGTCAGTCATTGGCAATGTTGCTACCTTCAAGTATGTAGAAGCCACTCAGTGTCTTTCAGCTTTTCACTCTGACCTTTTTATTTATTTTATTTTATTATTTTTATTATTTATTTTTAATTAGTCTATTCTGTTCTGTTTTTAGAAAACCAGGAGTATCAGGACATGGATTATATGAAGTTAAGAAAGAGCGTCTGGTAGAATTCAACCCTTTCTTCTATCATTATTCAAGATCCCAGCATAGCAAGGTAACAGAATGTCTTACATGATGTTTGCATAATTTCTGTCGGTTTCTAAGTTCAGCTCTGTTTTTATCTCGTCACAGGCAGAAGAGTCGCAGAAGAAGAGGAGGGTGCAGGAGGGAAACGATAAAGGTGAAAGTGGCTCATACATGTGGTCCTCTGGCTGATGAACAGCTTTACTGATGCTGCTTCTTTTCTCAGCTCTTCCTCCTCCAGTTCCCCCAGCGTTCTGCCCAGCGTTCTCAAGTATCGTGCGTCTGCTGTGCTGTGACATCGTTGTCAACATTTTGAGACGCGTCCTTCAAAGAGCTGCAGAAGACCGTGCGACTCAGTGGACAGAGGCCATGATCCAGCGGGTATGCGTTACAATTGTCTGTTTTTATTTTTAACCTATTTTACGTGCTCTGCCAGAACATTTGTTTATAAGATGCAATAAGATAATTCTACCTTTGCTTCACAGGCTCTTCACCTGATTGGTCAGGCATTAATTGAAGAAAAAACTCAGCTTGAAGGCTCAGTGGAGGAAGTGACCTTTGATTTCAGCGTCAAAGCTTGCAGTGGGTGAAATCCTCTCCAATCCTTAGTTTTTAAATTACCGGTTTCATTTTTTCTTGTTGCTTAAATTTCTGTTGTTTTTTTAGGAGTTGGTTCAGAAAACGGCAAGTCAATTTTTCTTTTGTTGTCCAAGATTAAACCTCTTCCTGCCCTTCAAGCTCAAAAAGATATGGTCAAATGGGTTCTACAGGTAAGTTCTGCACTAGCAGAAAACTAGCAGCATTATGAATTGATGAGGAAAATTTCAATGAATGTTTTTCTTCTAGATGTTTCAAATTGTCAAGTGCCTTAGAGAGAAATCTAGTCCAACCGTGTACATGAGTGTGGAAACTACCAAGCCAGAGGAGGTAAAATCAGCTAACAGAGCACTGACGGATCAGATTCTGTTGTGTTTAGATGAGAGATTACAGAGGACATATTTCTAGACTTCTCTGTTTAAGGTCTCATTTTGTTGTGCAGAGTGCTCAGGACAAAGAAAAAGCTGAGCGCAAAAGGAAGGCGGAGGCAGCTAAGCTTCATCGGCAGAAGATCATGGCCCAAATGTCAGCAATGCAGAAGAACTTCATTGAGTCGAACAAGATGCTCTATGACAACATGCCAGAGAGTGGAACGCAGGGAGAACCCGTCACTGTTACCGATGGGTAAGCGCATTTGTTCTAAAAGCACCCCTGTTGAGTTTTCACAGACTTCAGTTATGAAGTAGCAGTTGTGGCCTGTGTTCTTTGCTTCAGCTGTGCGATGGAGCAGAGGGAGCTGTGTGTGGCCATTGGGCCCCATCGAGGGTTCACCCCAGCTGAAAAGGACGTGCTGACCTGCATTCTCTGCCAAGAGGAGCAGGAAGTGCAGGCGAAGGCTCCAGCAATGGTTCTGACCGCATGTGTCCAGAGGTCCACAGTGTTGACACAGTGCAGAGGAAAGATACCAGCCAACAGGGCAGACGGTGGGTTTTTCTACCACTGAGGCTCTAGTTCACCGTGTAGCTACAGCAGCGTTCTCACTTATGTTCTTTATATCTATGCCTCAATGGGACAGAGACAACATATCCTATATTCATGCCTCCTGAACTGTCAGTGGGGACCCACACGGGGAGCTGTGGACATGTCATGCATGCCACATGTTGGCAAAAGTGAGTCACTTTATAAACAAGTCTGGTCATTTTTCAAATTAAACTAATACAATTTTTTTTTACAATAAACAAGTTTATTCAACTTAAGCCACAGCTGATTTTTCACATTGTGTCCATCAGGTATTTTGAGGCAGTCCAGAATACGTCCAGGAACCGGCTCCATGCAGAGCTGATAATTGACCTGGAGAATGGGGAGTACATGTGTCCTCTCTGCAAGTCTCTGTGCAACACCGTTGTCCCTCTCATTCCACTGGATTCAGTAATATTTAACTAGTAAGTACAGTCAGCGGCTTTTAAGCCACTTGTTGCGCAAATGGTTGGACAATGTCTAAATATTTGTCCTCCATGTACAGTGAGAATGCAGAGCTAATTGGACAGCATTTGACCCTGCCTCGCTGGATTCAGAGCCTCTGTGCTAGAATCAAAGGGCTCAAGTCTGTCACTCAGGATAATGGTAAGAACAGACACTGAGCATAATGATTCTAGAAACAGCTTTTGTTTGTATTGCATAATTCTTCATGATGTTGGTTTATTTTTTTCATTCTGTCACTAAACAGAGGGTGATGGTGGTAGTGATGGTGACATGGGGCTATGTGGGGAGGGGCAGCCAGACTTTAGATCCATTCTCAGCTATGGGGTGCAAGAAACGTGAGTCAACCTGTCGGTTCCTTCTGCAGTAATAAGTGTGGCGTGATTCCTGAAGGACCGCAGGCTGAGTTGTGTCCTTTCGTTCTTAGGAGAAAGTTCTCAGACAGTATAATGGAGATGCTGGTTGTGTGCGCCACCACAGTCCACAGGGTGGGACTGCAGACGGGACCCAACGAATTGTGCCCACAGGTGCCCCTTATGGCCTGGAACACATGTGCCTTCACTATCCAGGCCATAGGTGAGTCCTGCTGCCTTCACATTCCCTCTGTTCCCTTCTGTCATGTCTAAAATACCTCCTTGAATGTCCTGACAGAAAACATACTCCAGGAGGAGGACAAGCCACTCTTTGGGTCTTTGCAAAACAGACAGGTTGGATAGAACACGCTGGCCATATCCTGTCACATAATGATATTTATATAGATGGTTTGTGTATTAATAGTGTTGAGTACCTTAAAACGACTGTGTATTGTAGCTTGCAGGTCTAAAGGCAATAGTTCAGTTTGCAGCCACTCAGAGACGTATGACGTCTCAGGCTGTGCTTCACAGGCACTTTGCTGACATGTTCGGGGGTACGTGTTCCTTCTAAGCACACTTGGTACATCACATGTGTTTCTAAGTGACTTATGACCTCATCATTGCTCCTGTCATGTCTTCCCAGTCTTGTTACCAGCCCTGGGCAGAAACAACACCCCTTCTATTATGGAGGTGGACTTTGTTCATCTTCTGGTGGGTGTTCACTGAATGCAACAGTTTAGTTTGAGCCTCAATTGTAAATACCTTTTATTAGACCATTATTATTATTATTATTATTATCTGTGTTCATACTGTTAATGTGAATTTGTTAGACAATAAAGCAATTTAAGTACTTAGAAAACCACTATGCATTCATTTGACTGCATCACTTTTACTGCTTGTTTACATGTTATGTATGTTATATTGTCTATAAAACATGTTTTTGTGCCTCTGTGCTTTCACAGGTAGGGCTGGTGTTGTCTATACCTTCATTGTATCAGGAGCAGACTGTGGACTTGGAGCCTTCTTCCATCAGCTCCGCCTACAACCACCTGTACATCTTGCACTTGGTCACGATGGCTCATATCCTGCAGATCCTCCTCTCTTGTACAGGTACAGCATAAACTCTAGTCATTTAAGTTGACCACTTCCTTTACTGCTGTGTGTTACATATTGTATAGAAGATCATTGCAATGATGAATTTATTATTTCTGCAAAGATTTCCCAGCAGTTGCAGCTGGGGAGGAGACAGAGGAAGCAAAAGCAGCAGCAGAACTGTATACTGCCGTTTCGCAGTACACTGGAAGGTTTGTCATCCTCTTACATATTATATATACATATAGCTTTCATTAGCCTGGTTTCTAGTTACATGGTATTGTTGTTGTTTTTGTTTGATTTATTGTTGTATGATTTGCTCCTCAGGTTCCTTCCAGATGTGTCTGGCAGTTCAGTGGCAGAAAGAGTGAAGAGAGGAATAGAACCTTTTCTGCGATGTGCCGCTCTCTTTTTCAACTGCCTAACAGGAGTTAATCCTCCAGAGGAACTTCTTAGTACTCCTGGTACGTCAGTCCAAAGTATTGTAATGATCATCATAAAATTATGATAAAACTGAACTGACCTTTTGATTCGACACAGCCTCTGCTCATGGACAAACTGAGGCACTATGCGGTTACCTGGCACTGCCCTCCAATGTGTTCCAGCTGTTCCAGGAGCACAGAGACACTGTTACTCCACTGCTGCAGAGGTAGGTGGTGAACACACAGGCAACGTCAGTGTGTTTAGAATCTGGTGGCTGGTTTTAACAGGGTTTCTCTTCCTCAGGTATTGTGGACACCCAGCTATAACCAAAGCCTTGAAGGGCAAAACCCCAACAGTCAGGTAGACGTTTTGTTAATTCACTACAACTTTTGATTTCTAATACAACCACCTCCTTCTAGTTAAAGATTTAATTAATTTTTTTCAGATACCCCAGAAAAAGAAATCGTTTAATTGATCTTCCTGAGGATTACAGTGCCCTCCTCAATCAGGCCAGTCATTTTCAGTGAGTTGGCATTCTAACATCGACGTCTTCCACTGTCTTAGTGAAATGTTTGCTGCAGCTCTCGCCCCTTTTCAACCCCAGGTGTCCCAAGTCTGCAGACGACGAGAGGAAGCACCCGACGCTGTGCTTGTTCTGTGGGGCCGTGTTGTGCTCTCAGAGCTCATGCTGTCTCAGCAAGCTGGATGGAGAAGATGTGGGAGCCTGCACTGCCCACGCTGCTACCTGTGGTGCTGGGGTGGGCATGTTCCTCAGGTCTGTGTGTTTTTTATTTGAATGTTTTTACTAATTGTGGGCGTTTTATAAATTATGTTTGATTTGATTTCAACAGAATAAGGGAGTGTGAAATTGTATTGATGGCTGGTAAAACTCGAGGAAGCACGTACCCGGCTCCTTACCTGGACGAATATGGGGAAACTGATCCTCACCTTGGGTAAGAAGCTTCTTCTCAATCTACAACGGTGAACATTTAATTGTCTTGTAAAATATTGTAGATTGCCAGACCACCTGTACTTAAAGTATTTAGAATTGCTTCCAATTGTAGCAGTTTGAAGTCTCACAGAATTCATTATATTTTAAAATGTGGAACTTTATTTAGTTTAAATTCTTGTGTTCCTTCCATGTATTCCATGTATATGTAAGAGGTTAAAAGCCTACAACAGGTCTTCATTATCTCCATTTCTAGAAGAGGCAATCCATTGCACCTTTGCCCCGAGCGCTACAGGAAGCTGAACCAGCTGTGGCAGCAGCACTGTATCCTGGAGGAGATCGCCCGCAGCCTGGAGGTGGTCAACGTCATGTTCGCCTTCGAGTGGCAGATGTTGTGAGGACTGATCCAGCTGTGGCGGCTGGAGAAATAGCCATAGAGGACAGTCTGCTCCAGTGCTCTTATGCACAGACATACACAAACAACAATAATCGAAGGAGGCCTGAGCCCCGGCCTGTTGGTGGAACCCACAGGGAGGTGGATAATGAGCAAACCCAAGTCGCCTTGATTTAATTTGAGTTTCACTTACAGTAATGGTTGCAAAGAGGCTCATTCCAATAAAGACCATCATAATATAGACACTAACACATTTCTTTGATCATGTATTTGTCTTTTCTTAGTAATGTTGTGAGTTTTCTAGAGCTTTTGTTTGTTTCAGAAATGATTGTCTAACTTATATTGCTAAGTTTTGCTGTTCTAAAAAAAGAAAGTTGCATTTATTTGAAAATTTGAAAAACACAAACCACATTTCATTTTGCTCACATAAATGTTCGAAAGATTAAACCTTTAGATATCCATGAACCCTGAGGATGGTTAAAATGTATAGACTGTACATTCTAAGTTATATTAAATAAGATGAAGTATGCTAAAGGCAATACACAGTAACCTGCTTCCAACTTCTCAACATTTAATAGTTAACATTTTCAGCCTTATTGTAATTTAAGTTCTCACAAATAATAAACCCAGTGAGTAATGACGTGGGGATATGGCCAAATTGATTATAATGTCAGATATTACTGTATGCTTGTACACAAATATTAAAGGGGCCATTGTTGAGAAAAGTCTGTTTATTCCCAAAATTAATATTTTTAAAAAAGTTATTACAGGTTGATGTTTAAGAATTAGACCTAAAAGGGAAACTAAGGTAATTTAACATCTTTCCAGTTTACTCTTATTTTAGAAATGTACGTTTTTTTTCTACTTTGCTTCCAGACAGTTGACTTTGCAGCCAGTCTACAGATGGACCTTTCCAGTTCACAATGTCAGTATGCAGTAACTAGAATGTAGATATTATCCATGCAGAAACCAAAAGATTCAATACAGGAGTGAGTGATGTGAACCTCAAAGTCTTTTCTACTACACGACTTATGTCTGGGTAAGTGATTTATTTGAAATCAAAGCAGGATTAAGCTGTTTTAACCAGCAGTTCCCATCATTTCACCTCTAATCATTAATAAGTGTACAAATATGTAGAAAATAGTTAGAAAATGAGCAGTACTGACATTGGTTTTACTATAGATTACAATAAACAAGATGATCAGTAGATTCTCCCAACCTTGAATCAGTTTTTTCTGTTCTTAAATCAACTCACTCGTTTCGAAGGCCCATTCACTGGCAGCTGGCTGCAGGTCCTGGCCTCGGGGGCACATCGTCCGGCCCATAGTGAGCCTTGGACGTGGAGGGAGCGTTGATGTTGGGGTCTGCGTGGGCGGCCGCGTCGATCTGGTTGCTCTTTCCCAGGCTCTTGATGATGTTCAGGTTGGTGCGAGCGGTTTCGATGAAGCTGCGTTCCAGCAGCCAGCCCTCGGACTCAGAGTTGGGGTCTCCCTGCCTCAGCACGTTTTCTAAGGAGGTCTGGAGGTAGCGAACGCCCGTCAGCACCGACAGCTGAAACCACAGAGACCGGTGTTAGAGTTTTGCTTTGTGACAAACGGTAGTCGAGATCAAAAGGAAAGAAATTCACCACTTTCTGATTGCCTGCGGCTCCTTTACCTCGAACAGCCAGGTGACGAGCACCGTGAGGCCGATGGAGCGCGTGATGCTGGAGTAGTGGTGCAGCAGAGCCTGGCGGCAGCCCTGCATCCACAGGTTCTGCTCCTCCGTCTGGTGCTCGTAGTTGAAGTGGGCCGAGTTGTTGGTGATCTGGTGCTGGATGCAGGGCCGCGGCGAGTTCACGTTGCAGCAGCTGAAGGGAACGCCGTCCATCAGATACTTCCCCTCCACGTTGCTTCGGAATCGACTAGAGTCGGAGGAGAGAGAGTTTGAGCGTCTGTTGATAAAAGTCTGAGAAAGTGCTTTTCACAGTCTAATGTCTCCTCCGCCTCAAATAAAACATTTAAATCCTTCTTTCAGTGTGTTTAATAAAACCGGTACTTACTCCAGAACCTCCTTCTGTGACATGTCCAGGTACCGGTTGCTGACCCACTGGATCTGGAACCAGTCCCTGTAGCCGCTGTTGCCGCAGCACTGGAACTCGATCTGCAGCAAGTCCACTGTTCTCTTGAGGAAGCACCTTCCTGGCAGGTCCGTGTCCTTGTAGAACCTCATGGCCCGGGTCAGGCCCAGCTCCAGAGCCTCCTGTAGCTCCCCGAGCATGGCATAGCACATGACGGCGCCCACCAGCACACAGAAGGTGAAGAAGAAGGTGCAGATGAGGTAGGGCAGCATGATCAGCTTCCAACGCAGGAACTTGGCGGCGTCCACGCAGTCGTAGCAGATCTTCCCGCCCAGGAAGTTGATGGCGCAGGCGATGAGGCCCACGGCGATCAGCATGTTGGGCACGTACTGGACGTCCCTCTCGGCCATCAGCTCCCCTCGCTTGTTGATCTCCACCTTAAGAAAGAGGCCCAAGCTGAACAGCAGGATCCCCGTCACCACGGAGATCCAGTTCAGGATCCACAGCACCTGGGCCAGTTTGTCCCTCTTGGTCTTGGTGAACTTCACTTTCAGAACGGCCATCGTTCACGCGTCTGAGCTCCGTATTCTCCTTTCGGATCAGGTGGGATTAAAGGTGGGGCACAGGCAGAGCAGGAGAAAGCAGGTTGGTCTCCGGGGGGTGTGGGGGGGCGCTGGTTGAACAGTTCTCTGCAGATTGTCCCATAAGCAGCTTAGCCTTGTAGCCGTGGTCGAATGTGTGTGGATGCTGCATGACGATCGTTCTGTAGAAACTCACGGATCTGAGATTAGCACAAGAAAGACATTCGTGAAAACAAGCGTTTTCCCATTGTTAAAAACTTCATATGTTTCAAACTAAGATCATCAGAATGGATAAAACATCAGGGGGAGGAGACGTGCTTTGAAACCTACATCCTATTGATTGTTGCTGTTCTGACATTAAACCAAACAAATCTCCTCACTCACCGTGTCGGCGTCAGCGCCGTCCTCTTGTTTGTCTCCTTTTCTTACATCCTGAGCTTTGGTGCAGAGGAGTCTCTGGAAGCTGCAGTTCAGACCGTGAGGAGGAAGCAGCACCAGTAACCACGTCCTGACCCTCCGTCTAATCCCCCGCACTCATTAATCAGCCCTGGGCCCAACCACGGATTTGGACCCACCTTCTGCCACCTGCACAAATCTGCCTGTCTGCCAACGTAGCCGCCGCGCTTCCATCTCAATGGAAAGTAAAGATGTACGAGGAAAAAAACCCTCAAACAGCTCTGCTTTGTGTCTAAAAAACAAACCCGACTAAAGTGGGGTCGTTCCATAATCAACGCCTGCATCCAGCAACGGAACAGGTCCTGAATTAATGGAGCTGTTACACATCACATGGCTTCTCTTAAACGTGGCCTCCAACACGGCTGCTCTTATTCCAACATGGCTTCTTCTAAACATAAACTTTCAAAACAGGATCACTCCAAAAAGAACACGACATAAAATAGATTCTCAAACATGGTCTCTCAAAATTACATAAACATTCTTGAACTAAGGCTTCATTGAAAAAGTGGGTTTACGTAACGTGGACTGAGCAGGAGGCGGCTGGATGTGTGACATGGAGAAAAGGCACAGGTGAATTGGGTTCAGATGATGAGAACAGAGGGTAAGATCATGTTGTGGGCGTGGCTTGACGCAGGGGGCGTGGCTGGAGAGAGAGAGAGAGCTAGAAAGACACGTGAACTGTATCAGTCTTACTTCAAGCAGGGTGCAGTTACCTGCCGTTGACACCAGGTGGCACTACAAACCCCAACAACACCCTCATCTGAACAAAGAGCAGAGACTGAACTGTGTCGGATTATATTGATTGTAATCACTGGGACGCTTGGGTCGAGACGTTCCTGCCGTCTGAAACCGCTTAGAACCCGCAGACTGCTGTTCACCAGAACCGAATGGAAGCGGAAACATTCAAAGCTGCGCTCGCGCTCATGTGATGTAGTGAACAAAGCCAGAGGTTCATGTACCGTTTGCGGTGAGCTGGGCTGTAGTTCCCAGTGTGGCCGGTAGGGGGCACTGCAGCTCCAGGTAAAACGCTTGACAGCGCATGTGGTTTGGATGATCTCATCTTTGGTCCCTGAGGACTTAGCTTCATCACAGCCCAGCAGGTGCCCTCTTTAGTACCCTTCATCCCTTTTCCGCCTGTCTTCCAGCATAAACATCATCACTTTTAAGATTTCTAGCTGGGATGATGTCATGGTCCAAATATGAAAGCAGGGCGTCATGGGACATGAGCGAAGACTACTGTACATTAAAGTGCAGACCGATGAATCACCGAAGCCAAAATACAACATCTGACAGTGATTTAGTCGCCTGCTTATGCTTCATAATGTGATCACTCTCTTGTTCATTGACCTGCACATTACACCGCATTGTAATGTCATTACCAGGATATGAGCAGGTAATTGTTTTACTGAGCTTTCACTGGATAATTGTTTAATTGGGATGCAGTCACTAATTGTTTTGTTCAGAACTGGAGACCATATGGAGCTCAGCAGGAAAATGTAATTATGCCATGTTAATCCATGATGATTATACAGTAGCTTCAACTCTATCGTGACCAATGGTCTTAAACTGTACAGCCCCTGTTTGCAGTGGTGGCATTGCATTCGTTACCTTGCAGTCCAAGTGTGGGTGTGTTTCCTGGGAGCTGCCTTGTGACAAGCGCTGCTGTTATCTCATTTTCAGATGGAGAGCGATGCTGCGTCGGTCTGGGCTAATTGGCAGATAGAGATATATTAATGTGTGAAAATGAGTTTAAGGCAAACCCATAATTGCTGATCAAACCATTGTCTATTTAGTGGAAATCAGGATACTTTTGTTCTCGTCCCATATGACCTCACGCATGAGTGTTTATGATGATTATGAGGGCACTGATATAAATGAGATTGTCTCTCTGTGCTCAAAACAAAGACATCAATCAACTCACAGGAGCTCACAAAAAGATCATGTCTGCAAAATGAGATGCTGTCAACTTTCTCCTACTTATCAAAATACCAATATTTGCGCAGAGAGGCGGCGACGAGTTGAGTTTTGTTATGTTGCACGATGGAACGCTCAGGATTGGAGGGGAGATGAATGGCCTCTATTAGGAGCATTTAATCAGTGGCTGGCCCAGTGCTCCCAGTCTCCTGCACCCCCTGGGGAAAGATTAATGGGTACAGGATATTTCATCAGGCCATCCACATAACTACTGTGGATATGAGGCTGTAATTGTGTCTGTTTTTGTTTTGTGCTGCAGGAAGACAAAGACGAGGCTTCAGGTTGGAGAGCGTGGCCTGGAGGACGACACTGGACGCACTATTGTTAACAAATCTATGCAAATACTACTCAATATGAGCTGAGAAACCGTACTTCAGTCACTGTCGCTACATAAACGAAGCTACCTGTGACTAAACTAAACAGTTGCGTTACAGGCTTGAGAGGAGAAGCGTTTCACCTTGATGCGCCTCCGTCCCGTCCCATCAGTCAGATGCTCAGATTGCTCTGACAGCGGCCTTTCCCACCCAGTGATCAGCTGCTGCCACACCCTTTCCCTTCACTGTAACATCACACGTGTCAGAAACGCTCACTCAATAATAAATCTCACAGGAATTATTGATGAAACTGAATTATTAAATATTTGACTAAGTAAATGTCAGGGGAAATAGATTCTTGGGTAACATCATTGTTTTGCATCATTTGCTTGACATTTGCAGCATGAATGCGCTGCATTTAGAATGCAGTGTCCTTGAAAATAATAATGCACTTAAGATCCTCACAGCTTTCTTCTCCCCTGGAAAGAGGATGTTTGCTTTGCTGCTATTGCATCTCATGAAAAATAGATGACCTCCCAATGCTCTCTGCTGCCCATCGCTCGCAGTCCAAGGACTGCATTTGGGTTAGCATCCTCCTCCTCCTCCTCTTCCTCTTCCTCTCTATGTGGCTCGTTCTGGGGCTGCATAACTTAACACATATTTCAACGTGACACACTTCTGCTGTGGTTTTCCCTGGGTGGTCAGTTCATGAGCCTACACATGCTGTATTATTTAAAAGTGGGCTGTGGTGTTTGTGTTGGGTCTTTACGGTGACCCTGCAGGTGTGACAGCACCTCTGGTTCCAGATGATGTCTGCAAACACAGCGCTAAAACCTGCTTGTGTTCGCAGACATGCTACCTTCAGTGGGAATCGAACCCACAACTTTACTTAATGGCTTACGTTTGTCAACTTCAGCGCTGAGAATTGAGCAAAAAAGGACTAAGTTAAAGTAAAGTTCACAATAAAACTACTTTAGATTTGATGTGGTGGCAACCAGATCGCTCAATCAGAAAACACAGGTCTTTAACACTGAACCACAGGATCATGTGGAAATATACCGACTGATCCAATGCATGGAGTCCATCTGCATTAATGTAGATGTAGAGATGAGCTGAGAAGAAGGGGACGATGTGTCATAGTATAGTATGTGGTAAAACGCATTATAGTATATTATCATGGTCCAGTAATGAGGCCAAGACCACACAGACCGTCACACAAGCCCAATAACTCAAGACGATCTAACAGTTGATAACATCACAGAACTCACTTGGCGGTGGTGCCGCAAAATGAAACATAAATCATGTGACAGGCAGGAGAAGCCAAACAGCGCAGGTCGAATGATGGGTATAAATGGCCCAGAGACGTCAGGGCACGTCTTCTATAAATACTTGTCTGTATATTTACCAGGAAAGACAGAATTATTAATACACAGCTTCTCACCTCTCTCTTCACTCATCGTTCACTATGAACTATTTCACAAATTCAGCAGTAGTTTTCCATCGTCGCTCCTGTGGAACGGGGGCTCCCGCAGCGGCGAGGGCAGCACGTGTCGCCCACTGGGGGGCGCTGTGAGCGGCGCAGGCGTGGGGGGGGGGGTCTGAGAGAGGGGAAAGACACCTCGTCCAGCTCAGCAGATGGGCTCAGTGACGCGCGTCAGATGGCTGCGACAGCTACCTGCCCTTGTCACAACGCATAAACAAGGCGCCGCTCGAACCTGCGAGCGTCAGCACAACGTGTGTCCGTGAACGCACCGAGGAACCGAGAAAAGATGTATATTAACGAGGTTTAAGTCTGTAAATGGAAAATGATTATAAAGTCACAAACAAACGAGCTGAATATTCACATTTGCTGGTATGGCGCATTCATCACATATACAGATTTAAAGTACTGGCTCCGCGTCAGCGGGAGACACGGATGTGTTGTAATGAGTGAATACCTCCACGGTGGGTGCAGAGAAGACGGACGGGCCCCGAAGGCCGCCGACTTCTCATTCATTGGCAGCAGAGCGCGTCGTCGGATGCTGCGCCTCCGCTCATCGCTGCCTCCACTGCGCAGCCGCAGCTTCTCCAGGACGCAGGCAGCGGAGGAGGGAGACCGAAAAAATGGCCCTCGACAATTTAATTTTCGCCCAGTGCATCCTGTATTTTCTAGCCTTCGTGTTCGGGTTCATCGCCGTGGTGCCTCTGTCCGAGAACACGGAGGATTTCGGGGGGAAATGCCTGCTGTTCACGCGTGGGATGTGGCAGAATGAGAACATCACTGTGTCGAAGCAGCGCTTCGTCGTGGAGGAGTGGGGACCCGAGTCCGCCTGCAGCTTCATCACCTTCGTGGGCATCGCGTCCCTCATCCTGTCCGCCGTGCAGGCGTGGAGGCTGCTCTTCTTCCTGTGCAAAGGACACGACGAGTGAGTGACTCCATTCGGTAGCGGCCCCACGGAAAGCCCAGTAGGACAGCGCGTGCTAGGCGGCGAAACGCGCGCGTGTCCGTCTCCCACGCCCTTGTCTGCGCTCTCCTGATCAGTGCAGGAAGGCGTCACTGAAATAGAGCCTAGAATGAAGTTAATAAATCCATCACTTCCACCATGCTTTGTTTAGAAAATGGAGGAAACCGTGTGACCCGCTCTGTGTCAGTGTGAATCTCAGCCTGTTTGAGGCATTAACGAGGCAGACGCTCTTTTCCCTCCAGCTCCATCTTCAACGCCTTCCTCAACCTGCTGATCAGCTCCCTGGTGGTGTTCACCGTCTTCCTGTCCAGCACCATCGTCAGCGTGGGCTTCAACCTGTGGTGCGACGCCATCACCGAGGGAGGAACGATGCCCAGCAGGTGAGAGGCTCGCGGCGCATGTAACTGTAGCTGTGCTCACTGGGCTCCTCCACTGATGACGGCGTCTCTGCATCCTTTCAGCTGCGAGGACCTGCAGGACTCCGATCTGGAGCTGGGCCTGGACAACTCTGCCTTTTACGACCAGTTCGCCATAGCACAGGTAGAGTGTGCCGCTGTGGTCCGGAGGCTTGAGCGCGCGCTGAGCCGCATGCTGACGTGAATGTCCCTGTTGCAGTTCGGGCTGTGGGCCGCGTGGCTCACCTGGCTCGGCATCGCCGTCATGGCCTTCCTGAAGGTCTACCACAACTACAGGCAGGAGGACCTGCTGGACAGCCTGATCCACGAGAAGGACCTGCTGCTCGGCCGCTCCTCCCGCCGCAGCTCCGACCTCAAGACCGGCCTCATCTAGAACCCACGCGACGCTCACTCATTCACTCACTCACTCGCTCACTCACTCACATGCAACCATAAGGTCCCGCCCGCCATCAGAAACACCCACGTTTGCCTACAGACAATCAAACCCATTGGCTTCTGCTGCCATTGACCAGAGTGAATCAAACGAAAGGCTTCCCTCAATGAGAAAACTACCGGTTGTTAACCCATAAAGAGTTGATAACTCCACTGTGTGAATTCCTCAAACATAACCAAATACCAGATAGTATCAAAAGCATTTAATGGAACAACCTTTCCTCAACTCATGGATTACTTGTTAGTGGCACATCATTAATGACTTAATGACAGATTGGAGGACGGATTATATGTGTTAGTGTAACGTCTGCATGGTCATAATGCATGACAAGTGAATAGGGTGGTGGTAAATGTATAGATGAAGGGATTTGTCTTACTTTTGTACTTTAATAACCGCTTTCCTTTAGGCTTTTATTCTGGTAGGATGCGCATTGGGCCTCGGTGAAGTGAGAATCCTTTGCATGCTGCAGCAAAGTGTAACATCATGAGCTTTTGCAGTGTAATCGCACTTTTAGCAAGTTAAAGGAGGTGTTTTATAAACTCGACACAGTATTATAGGTCAAGACATTTATGTAACGTGCAGACATTCCTCAAAATGCTTTTAGCAATTCGTGAGATGAAAAAACAAATCCCATCTTGTGCCATTTAGTGACTCAGGCTTCTCCTTCACACCTTATAGGCTATAAACCAATATACTGTATTACTGTGAATAGACGCACACGTGTACCTGCATGCATCTCCCCCTTCGCATTCCCATCACACACTTCCACGCTTACAGCAGGACAGCGAGCCGTCGGCTTGACTTCGATAGGCAACGACAACTTTATTCAAAACAATCTGATCTCATAGAACGTTGGAACCTAAAAACCCTCCATGAAGGCACTTCTCCCAAAGTGACTGTAAATGCTTGGACAGCCATGAAGTGCAGCTTCCACTGTACGCTAAGTGTGCATATACAGGACATGAGTTCACTGGGTATTGTTTTATTGCTAATGACAGTTTAGTCTGACAGTACATAGTTGAGAATATTTTCTTTCTCCTCAGGCATCATGAGTTATGATATTGCTGATATTGCCTTTCCTCTGAGCTCCCTGAAACCTGTTAAATAAAAAAACACCGTTTTACTGGAACCTGTGATGTGTTATTGCTTATCAGTGTGATGATGCCCTTGTATGGTCCTATGCTCCATTTGTGTTGTGGTTTGGCTTTTTCAATTGCTTTTGCTATATTTCTGTTTGGCCTCAAAAACAGTGATGCGCTAAGAAGGAGTATTAAAATTACTTGTGTCCACACACATCCATATATTTGACATCACAGTTGCAACCTGAATATATCACTGTTTCAGAATAGAAATGTAAAAGGTAACAAAAAGGTTACAAATCCAAAATGACTGAAAGTTGGATATTGGTGGAGATGCAGGTATGCAGTATAGAAGAATAAATATTTGGTGGGATTCAAGCGGTTTTAAAAAGCATTAGCAGTCATTCAGTTCGAGGAGAGCTGCTTCGCTGACTGGCGATATTGTGCTGCAGATCTTCCCGTCGGCCGCACTCTTCCACTCATTCCTTCTGCCTCTCGGCCTCTGAAGCCCTGCGTTCTCCTCCTCCAGGACCGTTTTCCAACCAACGTCAGCGCTGCCAGTCAAAACATCTCCACGTTCATGTATGTGCAAGTACAAGGCTGAATGCTGTGATAGTCCTTAGTATATTGACCCATATATACATATTCAGAGTGTAGTATCTGATATACACAAGTTACGCTCTGTAACAAATTAAATATTTGCATTCTATGGGAACATTCACTCAATGACAGAGCAGGTCGATAGCCCCGGTCCCTCAGAGCCACGGTCCTCCGTGAATTCCAATCTTCTCTGTGATTCCTAGGATCGTGTGCTCTCACGCGGAGGAGGGGCATCGAACTGTGACATTAACTGAAAAGTCACGTTTGTGGTGATTAAGTGTATGTTAAATGTGAGCATCAACAGCACATGTGGAAAACGTCAATATAGCTGATATAAAGAGCAGCATTCCTGCCGCTGTAGCACATATACACATAAAGACATGGAAGCTACATGTTTCTGGGGTTAAACAAGTTTCCCGTCTGTCTCTGTGAGACCTCAGAGCCTTACTGTACCCCTGGCTGAGGTGTTTGAAGGCCTGGGCACCTTTAAAGGTAACAATAAGAGAGCGTGAAGGAGGCTCCACGTCGCCACCTGTGGCTGGTCTCAGTCACTGCATGGTCAGCCATATCCAGCAGCCCCACACCAGCTGCTTCATGTGCAGCAGGTAGACGGCCAGCGCCGCCTCCAGCTCCTCGCACAGCCGCTGCGGCCGCCGCCGCTCCGTGCAGTACATGGCCACGCCCAGGAATGACATCAGCAGGAAGAGGCAGGTGAAGAGGGCGAGGTGGGGCCGCGACGGCGCCGCCTCGTAGGCTGAGCACGAAGAAGCAGAGGCTGTTTACAGCGTTTTGGCTTGGAAATGAGTTTGTGAAAGACTGTAAGTGCTGAGAGCAGGCAAAGCAAGATGAAGTGGAGCTTTGTCATGCAAAGTGCATTCTGGCCTCTGAAAGGCTGTGACAGTGAAGAGCTGGCTCCTCCACACGTAATTAGATCCGGTGGAGTCATTTCTATTAAAAATTCACTGTGTTGTTGTCACTTACTCATGCAAATTCACACCGTGACTCTAAATACTCCCAGACAGACTTACCACCTAAACAGTCACAGTAAGGAATGTCTGTGAAGCAGTCAGACAGAGAGGCGTCAGTCAAGAGGAGGAGGAAGCTCTGAAGTTCAGCAGCTCCAGCTCGCTGCTGCTCTGGACGCCACTATCTGAGTGCAGCAGACCCCGCGCTCCTTCATTTGCATGCATAATAAACGTTTGGCGGTTTCTGGGCATTACTTCACGTTAAATAAGTACAAAGCCAACAGTTAATGATTCAACCCACTAATGCATTCAAAGCAGGTTTGAGGCTCGTGTCGCAGCTGAAGAGAAGCTCAAATTTGGAGAAAACGTTGCACAAACAACCTAAATTTAAGTCACACTGCATGTTGCAGGTGTCGTACCGTGTACTGTGGTCTCTGGCTCCCTGAATCGAACCCTCCGCTCTCCTTTCCGCTTGTGGTTGGGTTCTGGTTCTGAGCCGTGGTTGCAGCCTGGCCTCTTTAGAATGGAGGTTGGGACTCTCCCGTTGGTCACCTACATTAAACACAACGTCCAAAGACCTTAGTCGTTGCAGCACTGCTCCTGGAGCAGACCTGCACCTGCAGGTGTCCACTCCTCACCTTAGGCTTTGCTGCATCCTCCTGTTGGTGGACATTGTCCTTCCTGTGTCGGACATCCGCATGTTTGTCCCGGTGGGAATGATGAATGCAGTTGACAGTGTCTCTGATGGACTCTGCAGCCGCGTAGCGCTTGGACAGCGCGGACACACACTGACCCAGCGAGTCTAGAGGGAGAACCATGACCACACAGTGAGTAGTGACCTAGTGCTGCGTCTGCGGCGTCTTCACTCTGCTGCGAAGACGCACAGCAGGGAAGTTAAACACACAGACTTAAACATGCAAATAAGCAGAAGCAAAGACGTCGAGGTTAACTCTGTCAGCACCGGGCGGCTGAAAGCCTCCACTCACAAACACTAAGGCACAGAAATGATCAAATCTCATAATAATAATAATAATAATAAATAAATGCATCAAACGCTGTTCAGAAGTATTCCTCACATATAGAGGCTCATCAGACAGGATAATTAATCTAAATATCGTAGATAACATTATGCACAGTGCACTGAAGGCTGCAGAGGACAGCGGCCGCGCTGTGTCTGCTGATCTGCATCTGCTCCCACCGGCCCTCTGGCCTCTCACCGTTTCACCTAACATCCAGCAGGGCTGCGAGTCTTTGTCTGTGTGCTCCGCTGCGTCCGTCAGCTGACTCAACAGCAGCGATGATTCTACATCATGATTTTCCCACCACAGCAAAGCAAAAGGAGAGGAGAAGCACACTGTACCATTCGGCTGTGCCCTCAAACTGCCTGTGCTGCTTTGCACAGACACACGTCTGCGTCCAGCGTGTTTATTAATTCAACATTTCAGGGCCCAGCATGATTTGAAGCCTGGCTAAAGTGCTATAAACCACGTCTACATGCTGCTGTGTGCTGATGCATGAGCAGAGGCCATGACTTGTTCCTCAGATCACTAGTATTGTTGTGGTATCGTTGCGTCACACACAGCTGTTTGCCGTCTATTAACCTCCACGCAGTCGTCGTCCTAATGACTTGGGAGCAACAGTGTTTGCTGCCACTCTGAGTCATTAATCTCACACTATTGTGTACCTGAATATTCAGTCTTCCCAATCTCAGCATAGACGGTGGCCATGAGCTCCAGGCTCCTGGCTGTAATTGGGTGGTCGTTACCAAAGGCCCTCTGGTGGATCTTTGTAGCCTTAAAGATGCAAAAACATGAATTCAAACCCAACATAAGCAAAAAGAAAGCTAATAAAGAATGAAAGAATGAAAAATGTCATACCTTACCACTGTATTCTAACGCAAGATGTGGCCTGAAAGGAAAAAACAAAGATATTCAAAATATGTATGCATATATATATACTTTATTTATAAATAATAAATAAAGTAATTTTTCATCCTCCAAATAAACTCTATTTATGTTTTATATTTGTGGTTGTGATGTGACAAAACAAAATAGCTCAAGGCCATAAACACTATGAATAGTTTTTTTTTAATTTCCAAGAATCAGCGCCGACATTCATCACCAGCGCTTCAGTTAACAGCGTATCGTTCCAACATTTGGCAGCAGACATGACAAATCCAAACACACGTGTGCTGTGCTTGCTCAGAGCCAGAGGGGATTACGAACGAGTGGAAACCTTCTATTTCTGCCAACACGAGCGTCGCTGTCTATTCTCCAGGGTGAAGAACTGCAGCCATGGCCGCCGCCGCTCGCTTTACTGACTCGCTGCTGAGCTGTAGGTGAACGTGATGTGGTGCAATGAGAAGCCGCCACCTGCTGCGCTCACATCTAGGACAGGCCAAGGACCAACATGCTCCTCACGTGGGCATATAGATGTAGAGCAAGCACTTATGCACGGTGACAGATGTCAGCCTCGCTGTTCCCAGGCCACACTTCCCTTCAATTAGTAATGGCCAGGTGTCAGCTTGCTCTGCTGCACAGGGACCTTTTCAGGGGACACCTGATCGACACACACAGAAAAGTCCTTCCTGGCCCAAAGGACTTCCTATGACAAAACTCAGATTCCAAATGTGCTATACTATACTTTGCTGTGTAGGAGAAAGACCAGGGCTGGAGCTTGTATTTCAGGCATGTCGGGTTGGTTGTTTATTATTCTCTTATAACAGAATATGTCTCTGAAATCTGGAAGATCAGAGAGTAGAATGTGAATCCTGCCTGTCCTCATGTAGCCAGAAACCTGGTCCAGGTGGAGTCATGCACAATCAGTAGCAGCTCATTTAAGTTTAACTACTATGTATGTCCCCTGCATTAATAAAGCACTGTAAGCAGCCCTCCACTGAGCAAAGCTTCCACCCTCTGTCACCCTCTCTGGCAATCAGGTTAAATGGCCTGTTCCAAACAATGACAACAGAGGGGCAGACAAGCGGTGCCTGCGACGGCCTAACAAAGTAGCCCTGCAACAGGAGACAGCAGATCCAGTTAAAGGTTCCTCCTGCGCCGCTCACAGAGCGGTGTCTCTTTTCTCCACATCTACAGGGAAATTCAACTCGTGCTCGGCAAGACTTGGAGCTGCAGTTTGTCCAGCTCGAAAAATTTCCACTCCAGAAAGAGGAGACGCTAAAACACTCACAACTGTTACAAGTGATTTAGTTGTAAAAGCAAAAGTTCAGTTAGTTTAATAATGTGACACACACACACACACACACACACACACACACACACACACACACACACACACACACACACACACACACACACACACACACACACACACACACACACACACACACACACACACACACACACACACACACACACACACACACACACACACACACACACTCCTATAAACATCCAGGTGAGGTCCAGTGAGCAGCACAACGGAGCTACGACGCGTTTTACCTACTGTTTGCTCATGATGCAGAGCTGGGCCAGGCGCTCGAGGTGCTGAGCCTGGGAGGCCTGCTCCGAAAGCTCCTCGGGGGTCGTCCATTGTGCAGAGCCTAGTGTTGCCTCCTCATGAGGCCCTGTCACACAAACACAGGGCATGGAATCACAGCCAACCCGCTACTTCACGCGGCCTTCCTGAATCTGTCCCGTCTCCTCAGTCTTCTGCGCTCGTCACCTCTAAAGCGCCGAGAGCTGGTGTTTCTGGCTATTAGCCCGTCTGGCACTGCTGCCGACCTAAAGCCTGAATAGCCTGGAGTCAACTGAGGACTAGAGGCAAGACAGCAGCGATAAGGACGGGAGAGAGTGGATAAGGGAGTCAAACAACACCACGCCCACTGGAACACACCGAGGCAAGCGGCATACAGTGCTGTGTGGACTCTGTACACAGCCCATCACAGCAGTGTAGTGTAGGTGGAACAGGTTTAAACAATGGGATTCGATAAAGGTTGGTTTGCATCACAACAGTATCAATGTGACTACACAGAGAGGGGCACATGTGGAGCACGAAGCTCACAGGCTGCGCTGCTCACGGACGAGCCCAGTTTTCAATCTGAGTAAGTGCTGAATCAGGGAGCTCACTTCTACAGCAACTCACTGCTCCTAATGAGATAGTTCAAAGTGGGGCCATTTGTCTTGGGCCACGTCTGTGCCCGATCCCCTCCGCCGGGCCCACGCGGCGCTGCACTGCTGCCTCAGCAGCAGACAGAGGGGCAGATGTCTGGAGCCGCGCGGCAGCAGGTGATGAATGGAGCGGAAACGCTGGCTTCAAGCTTCACCAGGTACGTTGTAAACAGAGACGGCGCTGGATCAGGGGACGCGTCATCAGACGATCAGTGACTCAACTAAATACACTCTGGTGTCATAGGCTAAATGTTACTTCATCACCTATTATGAAAGTTTGGACAGAAATACTGTAGCTATCAGTGAATCTTAACAATCACTACTGTTAAAAGCTGGGAAGGAAATTTAATTAAGTCTTGAAGGTTTAGAAAAAATAACAGACTTGTCACTGAGGAAAACAGAGTCAAAGACTAAATTAGTTTAGAGGAACTCCAACTGCCGTTTCTCTAAAAGTAAGTAAAGTAGCAATAATTACTTCTTCTTATTATTGTTATTTTTAAATAATACCTCCAGGCTACATTTTACTTACTATATTATACTATACATGCATAATATCTAGCATCAGTACTTGCCTGTGGTCCCCTGATGAGCTGTGAGTTCGATCAGCGCCACCTCATAAAACATTTTTTCCGCCTGGATGAACTGCAGGGCCTTTCCATCTGTTTATATGGGTGAAGGATCAGTCTCAGTTGTCAATGGGATTAGTCAGTGGCTGAAGTTAAAAACAGCCTCATTGCCCGTCTCAGCATAGCACTCAGATTTTTTTGCAACCCCCCCTGAGAACGGGGCACACAGGGAAGCAGAAAGTGGAGCGGTCCTTGAACTTGAGCCTCTTGTTTCAACAAATGAAGCCTGCTCATTGTTTTCTAGCCATATTGTGCCGTTTCTTCTCTTTCTTCTTTTCTGTGTTTAAACTAAGCAGCGGAAACACAAACCAGTTTCAGGTCTGGCTGTGATATTTTGCTTTCATGTTTTCTATGGCCGCCTTTGTTTCCATGAACAGGCTCTCTATTTAAAGCATCCTAAAAATAGAGCCTGATCACACTCGCACAAGCATCCTCAGTGCTTCAGTGTGTAAAGTGACACCACTGATGCTGTCAGGTGAATTTAAAGACCAGTGGGATGGAGAATTCTTTAAATAAACCAGCGCAGCCTAAATGTCCTATTTAACATCCTCATGTGAACAATACACAGTCAGTTATAAATATTTTAACAGCATCGCTGAGGAGGTGGTGATGACAATACACAAACTAATCTCACATAAACTAAACATCTACAACTTAAATCCTCTCAGAACAACAATACTTATTTCAGAAAGCTGCTACTAGAAAAAGCAAAAACAATGACACAACTCCACAATCTGTGCCATGAAAACATCCTTACACATTTTGCATAGAGCTGAAATACAGGAACTATTTCTCTGCTATTTTTAGCCCGGCTGGACCACAACAGGAAGCTCATACAGCCCTGTCCAGGGACCGGGCTCTGTTCTACTCACACAAACACTCCCCGCAATTGAAAGTTGGACTGGACTCCAAAATGTGACTGGAGCCTGGATTAACACAGGCGCCTTCAAAGGCTGAGCGCACGTGGCTGCTGCACTGACCTGACCTCCGAGAGCTCCAGATCACGGCCACCCAGCAGGAATCAGAGATGTGATGACGTCGCAGATACGATCCCTAGAATAAGTGATGCTACTCTCCTGATTAGAGTGTGTTTTGAAGCGTGACTATCTACAAACTCGATATTATCTATATATTCCTGTTGAATGTGACTGTGTCCAGGTCAGGGTACTTTCCAGGAACCGTGTATCTGTAAACATTGGGCTGCATAAGAGCTTCTGGCTTTGAACAAAGGTCACTTGTGCAAAGTGGCAGAACTGATAAAAACATATGAAGCGTTACGCAGCCACCGTCACTCAGCTGCACCTAACACATCTTATCTGTCTGAAATGAAGTCAAGCAAGTTACTTTGAATGAATTACTACATGTTTGTTTACCGATTTCATGGCACAGAACCTTGTGGGTCTACGATGCCCACGTGAATGTCTGAGCACTAGTCTGAGCTACACACGCTACTGCTGCTACCAGATTTGACCTGTTCACAGTCGACAACGCAATCATTTCACGCTGACAGGAGTCAAGTCCGATCGCTATTGACGAAGCGCAGCTCAGCGAAGTGACCTGTTTTGGAAAGTGGGCAGCGACCGTAGAGCCCTGCGGTGGTAGAGAACCTGAGCTGCCAAGTAAAGTGTGGAAGTGTCTCAGTAACAGGCAGAAGAGCCATGCAGGTAATATATCCTGAAACACAACGCCTCTCTATTATCTCTGCGCCCTATGTGGCTTCATAGAGGCAGCGAAGTGGCGATGCACAGGCCAGTCAGCGCACATACAGGTTAATTAGTGCTCTCCCACTCTGTTGTGCAGAGATAAGAGCCTACAAATCCTCTTAAGAGACAGACACACAGTCTGAGCTACGCACAAATCGCATGGCATTATGGGACAAATGCGCTATTATGAACTGGCTTAGAGACATCCACTCATGCTGGCGTTCACACCCGTTCTAGAACGACTCCACATCCTCCATTGTGCTGGAATTTGCCTTCCCAGCCGCCACTGACAGTTTATTAAATGTTAAACCCACAAGAATAGAACGCTGCTGTTATAGTTTGCTGCTTGTGGGACAGCGAAAATTAAACTGATGTGAGATAGGAAGCTTTTGTTTTTTTTTAGAAGAAGGATACAATTCTTCTCAGTGATGAAGAGTTCTGCAATCTGCGAAGCAGAGGAAAGCCACCGATGAATCACTCTGAACATTATTCACTGTGGTGTGTACATAGAGCGACGGGCTCTCCAAACAGGGGACTGGGATGGTCAACATCATAGCATGCGCTCCAAAGTTCTGGAGTAAAGGCTATGTTTGGACAACAGGGACATTCCTTCAGGCGCTAGTAAACAGAATCAGAAGCAAGGCCCTGCCTTCATAGGAGGCTCTGGGAAACCATGCACGTTACTCATGTGCTCAGACTTTGGCCTGATTACACAGAGCAAAGACATTCAAGCCCATGACTTCAAAACATAGCCCACAGTCTTCAACTGGATACTACTGTGCTGGTGTTAGTAGTGTGAGCTGACTGATGACACTGTAGCCAGCATCCGGTATCTCACTAAGCATCATGTCCACATCATCACATCAGACCCACTGGGGAGAGACGATCTGAGAGTGTCAACAGAGACACAGAGTGAGCTGTGCCGTCTGAGCTGACACTGATGTTACAGATATCAAGGTTGAGCGTGTCCTCTGTGCTGTGATAACATGAGACCATGCAAATGTGTGCGTACAGTTGTGCAAATACATGACACAGTGAGTATGTGCATGCATGGTGGGTGTGAGTATGAAGGCATACAGGCTGTGTGCACCCCAGTCCTGGTGAGGCTCACCTGGTGCAGGCAGTTGGGCAGAGAGGTGAAACTCTGCACATGGGTCAGTCCCAACAGGCAGCTGAGGAAGCAGTGGAGGGCGGCCTGGTACTCCCCCTGCTGCTGGAGCTGCTGTCCCAGCTCAAACAGGCCCTCCCTCCCCCCGTTCAGCATCCCCAGTCCCAACCAGAGCCGGCGCTGCCTCCCATCAGAGCTCCGCCGGCCGAGGACGAGCGTTCCTCCCTTCGCCACTCCAGTGAAACACCACAAGTAGAAGGAAGACCGGCACACACGCACGCACGCACACACACACGCACGCACATGCACACACAGTGACAGATTTAAAAACCACAGCCACTCACACAAACATGGAGAGAAAGATGCCACAGAGGCGTGGGCAGCACTTCCTTTCAGCCCCGTCTGTGCACAGTAAGTCAAGGACAGGTGGCAAGGAGCAGCTACGGAGGCTCACACACAAACGATCCATCCCACTCCCTCCTCCCAGGCTGCGCCAGGAAAGGAGGACAGAGGAAGTCGGAGAGCGTTTGATGCTTGAGTGACGGTGCTCTCGGCCAATCCCTGCGCTGCTCTCCCCCAGTAGCTCCACCAGTGTGTGTTTAGCACGCCGCCTCTCTCCAATCCTAGAACATGGGAGACAGATGTATGTTTTGAGGGTTAAAAGGAAACAGAGGTGCACGTGTTCTAGAAGTAAATGCAACATCTAATACAAATTTTAATGTCACTGTGTTTTAAGCTGCTATTCTCAGCTACTGTGCATTGACAATGCATTAAAATCTACACAGTGAGAGAGAATCATTTTCTGCCCCACTTATGATTTATAAATGAGCAGAGCATAAAAGCAGGCGCCTGTGCTAATCTGAATAAATGTTGCGTGAGCATATTTCCACCAAGCTTTTGTGAATTCTCTAAAGCAAACACAGGGTCATTAGGAACCACCATGGTGCTGTGAGACACAAAGCACTTCCCACTATACAAACAAGGACAACAAATATTTATCCAGCAGGAGTGGCTCCTCTGGATGTTTGCTCCTCTGCCTTTACACTCTGCTAATCAACGGTATTTGAGGCCAATCTGTGCCTGTGGAAAGCAGGAGGCAGAACAGAAGCAGCGTTTAGAGCCTCTGATGATTCAAAGGCTGGTGAATGGGTCCTGACTCTGAGAACAGCACTTTACCCCTCCGCTCGCTCCATTTGAACACAGGTGTGGTTAAATGCTGCAAACGAACGGGGTAAAGAAGAGCAAATGGGCAGAGTCGGTCTCCATCAGTGTCCGACGCACTTAGAGCAGGACGGGACGCGATTGGTTGTGATGTCCGCAGAATCAGAGAGCATTAAACTCACACCGGCAGCTCCCACTCTGTCAACACTGCTTGCTTTGGCCTAACGGCTGCCACGGGGCCTGATTATGCAGATGCTGGTGCCTTTGCCCTCCATCCGCAGGACGGGAGGACAGACAGGCCGGCTTCACCGTGGCGCCAGCAGAGTGGAGGCAGGACTCAGGCAGGAAAGTGAGCCGGGCTCTTCCTGTGACTGACTCACTCTCAAGGTTCAGGCCTAATTGAAAAGGAGCGGGCCCCATCTGCTCATTACGGGGCAGTCAAGCCGAACAGACACTTCAGCTGAGAGGAGGTGGCGCTGGGTGTGATTGTCTTCATGTTAACAGCACTTGACAAAACCCATGCAACAGGAAAGCCGCACACGGAGCGTGGCCCCAGCAGTCAGCTCCACTGTTGTCTTTAATGAGGAGACATCTGAACGCACCACGGCGGAAAAACTCTACATGATAAACACTGCCTGCTGATTGTGTTTAATGGTGTCAGCCTCATGGTTCCGCTGGTCATTCATTTACACCGTCACACAGTGTCGGCGCTGCGTCTGGTTTTCCAACTTCCTCATATGAAACCCTGGTCTGGAGCGCTGACTTATTAACTGCTGACTCGGGCGTTTGCTCCCAATCCCGCTCCAAGCGTTTTTTCCCCACATATGCTGGCAATCATTTTGACAAAGATACTGACCGATGTTCAGTGTTGTGCAGTGCAGGAATGGAAATCTACCTGTGATTGGAATATTGATTGCCTGTCTCGCTGAGTTGGGAGACAAATGCATCAGTGGGATCAGTAAACAGTGTCCACAGCAGCTGTTGTCAGGGAGGCCAAGGCACCAGGCTAATGTGAATGAATGGTGAGCAGAATGCAGCATCCAGCAGAAATAGAAGCTGCTCTTCTACAGGTATAAATCAAACATGAACTGTTATTGCGCTGCTGTAAACCTCGATAAATCCACTTAGTCCGATTGCTTTGAGTAATCAGTGTTTACAGTTTAACACCTTGAGTTCATCTTAAGTCGGTATAAATACTGTAACACTGCATAACTCCAATAACCAGGACATTTCACTGTCTGTTTATAAAAAGGCTCAAATCTTGGTATTTAATTGTGAAAAGCTCTACATCATTCCTCTTCTACTTTTTGGACTATGGACATTTGCACATTCCTCTTCTTGGCTCATTATGAAGTCATAAATCTTAGCAGGACATTTTAGACTGTCCAGCAGGTTTGCCGAGGAACATTGCTTCTCTTGTGCCCTCGTGCGCACGGCTCTGCATCAGCATATACTATTTATATGTCCTGCATTGTGAAAATACAGCCACTCTGTGCAACTTTGCTGGAGCCTGGAGGCCTCCGCTATAGAATATTTTACTGTAGGTGAGTGACAGCAGCTCCGTCCCCAGCTGCAGCGTGCCAGTGTTCATGATCTGCTTGGTATGAAGCGCCATGCTGACTTTGCACAAATGCATTTAACCATACTATAGAACACAGCAGAGCCACGAAACCTGGTCTCACCGTGACGACATCACCGTCCACTATTTCTACTGAAGCGTAAGAGGCTCGGACCTGACCCCAGCTACACAAAGGGACTTTGTGACTGCTATGTGTTCAACAGTGGATGCCGCCACCATCTGTCTCCGTACTTAATTATCTGACCCAGTGGCTTTTACTGACAAACACTGGCCAAGCAACCTCAGCACAAACACAACACAAATGCTCCAGCAAATGTTATGGCACATATATACACCTCATATTCTTTATTGTTTTTGTTAAACGAGAGTTGTCTATGTCACATTTAGATTACAGCTGTGGAAGCTTTACTGCTTATTACTGTATCAAAGCAATAAGATAACGATTCTGTAGAATTAACAGCCTAAAAAGTCTTGACTTACACAGATTGTTCAAGTTATTTCATTATATATTGTGCTCTAAACGGAATGACTCATACAGAACCTCTGCTGCGCTTATCTTCCACTCTAGCACCCCCTAGTGGACAAATCGGGGATGATTAAAATGGATTTCGACATTAATATGGTTTGACAACCCTTTTCAAATCTGAGTACAGCTTAAAAATAATAATCATGAAATCTAAATTGTGCCTTTTGTTAACATTTGGTTCATTACAATAGTATAAATGTTGAGGTGCCACAAACACAGGTATAAATGAAGACGTGACTGATAGAAGCCAAATATCTGCATGACTTATGGAATTTGAGACACCTTCAAACTTCTTCCCACGTCTAAGATTAAGATCTGATCGCTCTTGTAGCAGCTGCAAACATGTGTGTCTCACCTGTTCCCACACATTTATGAGTACATTTCTCCTTCAAGGCTTTTATTCTATTCTCGACTTCTCTATTCTTTGGTTTCAATGAGGTCCTTTCAGTGCTTGTGACTCTGGTTGTCAGGGTGCAGGGAACACTAACGCGGTTGCTGACTTATCTATGTGGAATATCTCTGTTCAGACAGATCCCTTTGCACTGCATGGCCATACTGAACACTCAGTGCATCAAGCACCTAGCATTCTTTTGTTTGCTACTGTTGACAAGAGGTAAGGAGACAAAGGAAAACCCAAGGAGGAAAAATCCCATTAGAGCATCTCAGATTACCTGCATTAGAAAAACTAATTAAGCAGAACATGTGAAAATAAAAGGGCAAAACAAACTGGGGCTAGAGGCAGCAGGTCAGCTGAGATGCTGCTGCATCTGCTACACAACTGACACGAGGTTGCCATGCCAACCGGTATCAGCCCAGTCAAAGGTTGTTGAAGTTGTGAAACAGGCCGGTGGGTTAATGTCTGAAAGAAATTCCAATTAGCCGACGCACAAAATGCCAGCAAGACTTGAGTGATAACAAGACACCTGCAGCCTCGCTGCTCGTCATTTCATACCCCACGCTCCTCTGTACTGGTTCTGTGTGATCATGCAGGTGTGGGGCATCAGTGCTGGTGCCTTTGAATGGCTTCTCCCCTTAAAGATGACTAGGGGGCTAGATACTGATGAGATCTGTGAGGTTTGAGGCCAGTGATGAGGTACAAGCTTAAAGTGGGACAGAGAGGCAGCTGTGGACAGTAAAACACTGCAGCAGAGTGAAACTCATGGGCTTCATCTCTAAACTGAGCCACACTGCACTCACGACAGAGCAAGTGCTGAATATTGCAATAATATGAACACAATTAGGACTCTGCTCATATTCATAACATCACACACAAATGGAATTATGCAAAGAGTTTTGCAAAGCAATTTAAAATCAGCAAATTGATTCATATTAAACTGGTTTTTATTTGTTTGCTTTTGTGAATGATTTGCAAACAACTCCACAGAGAATCTGTGCAGCCGTTCTGCAGCAGGGCGACAGTGTGTCAAACTCCACAAACGTTAGAAATGAATCAACGTGCTGCTTCTACAGCTTCAGCGCCTACGAACACGCACACAGAGCGGCTGCATGCGCATGCTCCTATTACTGTAACTGCTGTTGCGTTTCCAACGGTCTCCTTTGTTTTTCTTGAGAGCTTTCCCCAAGAAGTCAGACACTGCTGCATGTTTAAATCTGATAAACTCAAGCGCTCTGCAGAATCCATTTCATCTTCGCATTTATTGCGCGCTGGTAAAATGGTAATTTGCTGGATATTACGCTGCTGATCAGAGAGGCACTATCTGATCCTCCACCAGAATCAGGCAGAGCAGCGACGTGATAAGAGCGGCTGCTGCTAAACTGGGGGAACCTTAATCTGTTCCTCCTGTGTGACTTTATATTATCAACAACAGTGAAATGCCAGTCCAGCGTCCAGCGTCCCACAGCCGTGACCGTGACTGTGCTGCCGTCGCCTCAGGAGGAGCTACGCTCAGTGTTACGCTCAATCAACCCCTGATGTGGACTTCAGAGACAGATATCTTTATGACAACTCAGCGAGGAGGAGAGCATTATTACAGAAGGACAGTGAAGGCCAGTGGTCAGCAGGGACTGGCCGCACACAATAAATGTTTATGTCTCATTATTCATCGTCCAAGAGAAGATCTCAAAGCCCTTTTTTATTACAGTCCATTCTCAGTCTTGATAAGAGGCCTTAAAATGTAATTGGCTGGAAAATGTGGTCGTTTTGTTTTTGGTGCTGCTGTACATAGTTAATCCTGAGAATTTCCAGCCATTTTACATTTCACTGCTTTAGATGTAGTGAGAGAAATTGGCTCATCGCTCAATAGAGCTGTGAGATTTCTGCTGATGACATTTCCAATCACAACAGGACATAATATGTTTATAGATTTCTGTTTTGTGGCCCTTTAATTTCTCCCCCTGCAACACAGTTTCTAACGGCTGTGTGGGCGTAAGGAGGGAGGACTCTATAGATTGACTATACAGCGAAGCTAGACACAGTAAATTGTGCTGACAAAGCATGGAAAGGTACATGATGTAGAACACTACAGTCACGTAACGACTTCTACAACATTCAGAGCTTAATTAAGACGTAAAGCGTGATTGCAGCACAGAAAAAGGCAGATACCATTGCTTCATCAACGTGACTGTTGAACTCCACGTTTGTATTATGTTCATGATTAGAATGTGATGATTAGAAATTAATTTTCAGACCATATGGAGAAACAAGAGGAAATTCACTAATTAAAGGTACTGAGCACAGATTTCCTGTGGCCGTGCTAACAAACAGCTCCAGTCACTGAATGTCCAGTAATTGTCAGTAAATTCAATTAAATTCTGTATGAGTAGCTCTGCTTAGCGATTGCAATTGGGTTTGTGAGGCCCTGATGATGCTAGTCTCATGTCACAGGGTTGAGCTTTAACTGGAGAGAATAAATGTTTGTGCTTTGTTCGATCAGAAGGATTAAACCGTACTTCATTCATGCCAAGTTCTCTAAACCTGGTAGGAAAGTACAGTAGGCCTCTGATGATTATACAGTACGATTACATGGGGCTCTGGGAGTCAAGAGCTACTGCTCCATGAACTGTTTATTTACGGAGTCATCAGCCTCTGGACAATTTCATCATGGGAAATAAACAACCAGGGTCACGTCCTTCACCGGTGAAATACGTCAACTCGTCTGCGAGCTGCTGTGTCAATAAAACACTCTGGCACAAAGACGTAAAACTCAGATATTAGGTGAACACTCTCACGAGGTTTAGAGTTCAGCATCAGTTTAACCATGGAATCAGAGCAAAACTATAAAAGCGTCATTTCAGTGCAGCCAATTAACAGAATATGCACGAAGTGCTGCCTCATCAAAGGTTCTATTTAAATACTAAGAGCCCTGAAGAGTGAAAACTTACGATAAAAAGTTTGACGCCCTAATTATGCATTTGATGCACGTGGTGTGAAGCTAAGAGAGTTAAAACCACCCGTCTGTCTAAGCAGTCACTGGATCAGCACTGTGACGAGGCAGTAGATGGAGAAGCGCTGTTCCTGCTCCGCTTCCACCTGCCTCAGTGCGGGAGGATTTGATGCATGAATTGAGAGATGGATTAAAATCAAATTGGGACATACTTGCTTGTCTGCGAAATGAATCAGTGCGTTGACTCAAAAGAACGACGGGCGCGATCGGCGTGCCGATCGACGGCACGTCTCCCTTTGTGCAAACAATCGACCTGGATCCGGGCCTCGCGCTCCCGTCTGCACAAACACACCTTAGAAACAGCCTTTAACGGCGCTCATCTGGACGCGGGGCCCATAAAGCACGTCCACTGAGGACGCGGCGAGGGGCCGGCGCCTCTCAGGGGAAATCTAGCAGTTTGTTTGGCGGGAAACAGGAGGCGTAAACAAATGGAGGCGGGGGAGGATTTACAGCTCCTTGATGCATGGGTCTCCGTGGTGGGACGATCCCACCTGCTCAGCCGTGGCTCATTGTGACAGAAGCTAACCTGCTGCTGCCGCTGTCACCATGAACCGCACAATACACGGGAAAACGCACTAAAACACCACAATTACCTTCGGTGCAGTAAATTGAGGCGATGAGCGCCGGGAGCAGCGGGGGGCGGATTTGTGTCTGCTGTAAAGGATGGAGTCAGTCGCCACAGCTGCCCGGTGGTTGTGTTGGATTCTTCATGATTAAAGGCCGGTTGATCCTTTAGTTAAGTGGTGATGTGCAGCACAGACGCAGGTTTCATCTCCTGTCAGAGCAAGACAAACGCAGCTTATTCCTCAGGAAATCAGAAGAACAACCTGTAAACGTCGGACTGTTTGGATCCAAATCTGTCTCCGTAACTTGATTTTTCCACTGTGTGTTGACACAAGCTTTATCCATTTGCTTATCATTGCCGCGGTCAGCATCTTCTCTGTTGAGCCCTTTGGGAGATTAATTACATATCACGTATGAAACAGAGCATCAGTGTGACCACATACTACACAATATGCATTAAGCTGCATATTACATTAGTATGCAATCACTGGTGCTTTTCTGCTTTTTTATTGCAGGTTCCCCGGACTATAACGTTAGGCTATTGTATTACGTCTAAGACAGTGGTTTACTGTGAGCTAATAAAAAGCAAAATTCATCTGCCAACGCCTGACAGTTTAGCCTCCAGGAGAAATGCACTGAGCATATTGGAAAAATCCATGATAATTATCCTGCAATATTGGTTTTATTAGTGGAGGATGGATCCAACCACACGCTGCTTTCTGGTATAATTTAAACGCTTCCTCTTGTATCATGCAGGGAGGATTATACCCACGGAGCAACAGCAGACAGTCTAGACTTACTGTGTAGGGAGCAGTTTACTGTGAAGCAAAACACAGACTCAATGTAAACACACGCTTCACAGTTATTGTACTTTAATGATGAATTATGTTCTAACAATGCAGCGCTAACTTCCCTTTCCTGCAACGTCCGACGGAGTGAATGACTATAAACTGTCCACAGCCTTGAGAGGCCATAGTCGTAGGCTGACGCTGTACAGTAGAGACAATAATGGCCTGGAGCCCAAAGAACAGGTTCCCACTAGCGCCATTTCTAGTAATGGTTTTCATTCACACACTGTGTCAAAATGTAACCGTTAAGCAGGATGCTGACATCGTTAAGGTGTAATGCGAGTAAAGATGATTGTTCCTCTTCACTCCAGCTTTGTGTCCGCTGCTTCTTGTGTAGAACCTGCTCACATCCAGTCTGGACGCCCGCCAACGACCCAATAAGACATTTCCCCTTCTGTATTACAAGCGTGGACAAAATCAGTGGTATTGTACACTTTCGACTGTATGTGTGAGGCCGCATTGCAGATATTCAATTTTTACCTTATGACTCTCAATAATGTCTTACTTTATATTCAGCGCTGTAGGGATGGGAAGCGGTAAATCGTGTGGCGTGCATGCAGCACAGCATGGCCCTCGCCTGGCTGAAAGCAGTCTGACAGTGCTTTTCAGTGGGGCATTAGGCCCGTCATAATTGCATTGCCTGTCTGAGGTCGCAGAAGGCCGGCGAGTATAACTCTGAATGCGTAATACTGATGGAACCATGTGGAGTGAGAGTAACCCATTACCCCAAGTCCCAGACAAGAGTGAAAAATGAAATGGCTTTTCAGAAACTGGGCTGCTGGAACATTTGGTGTCATACAGCTGTACAGTAACTGTGTCAGCCGGAGCGGGGGGAGTTGGCGAGGAAGTAGGCAGCTCAACAGGCTCTGGAAAGATGGAGCGATGAGAGCAAGGTGTAATTTCCTGGGAGTCCCCGGGAGAGTCCCAGACCCTGGATGGGAATTGTCACAAATTGCAGATGCACGCCTACACACACACGCACACGCACACGCACACACACACACACACACACACACACACACACACACACACACACACACACACACACACACACACACACACACACACACACACACACACAGCGTCTCGCACGTTTTTACTGGGAGAGTAATTGGCTCCAGAAGCAGCTACAGACGCTGGTGGGAAGAAATGGGGCAAATAAAACAAATCTAATTGCAAATAAGTTACCTGGTGAGTTTGGTTAGATATTCTGCTTCCAGGCCTCTAAGGACGGACAAAATAAAACAAGGAGGGGGGAAAGGGCCCCTGCTGCGACACACAGGCACCTGCTGCACCTGTTGGGTTAATTGGATTACTGACGTTTCGACTTCATCTGCATCATTCCAGCCTTTTTGAAGCCTACACATGCTCCCGGCCTGAAGAGGGCAGACAAGTATTCTCTAAAGATGAGGACAGCACTTGTGCAAAGCATGTGAGCGTTCCACATACAACAACAGGCGTTTGTTCATTTGTGGCATCTTTTATTGCCACGGACAGAGTTTATCATGAATTATGCATTAATTAACAGGAGCAGCTCTGCAGCAAAGCAACGTAAACCTACTGTTGTATTCAAATGTATGGGGCTGACAAACACGCACCTATCGGATCCATTAGTTCCACCAGTGTAACACCGACAATAGAACGATGACTGCCCAGCAGGCAACAGCAATCAGCAGGAATAGAAGTGTATTTCTCTGTGACACGCGCTGTTAAATGCATCCATCCACAGACGCGTGCGCTCAGACAAAAGCCGGCGGTGGCGCACGGCTGCAGAGCGGAGGAAACACCTGTCGTCTTATCTTTACGACGCTGCTGCAGCGGAGCTCTCACGGCGGAGGATTTTACTACGGCGAGAGCTGCTCATTCACGTCCTTTTGTTTCCTGCCCAGGAGAGCCGACGCTGCTGCACAGTCACTGCACCATTTATGAACGCAGGCGGGTTCACCTTGCGGTTCTGTGTGGGGCCCAAATTTATGTCTTCATGTTAACCGAGTGTCGGGAAAAGTAGAAATCCATGATGATTGTATGCAGCCTTTATATGTATCAATGGCACCAATTAGATCCACTGCTTGAACCACAGTTTTGCTGATGATATCGGGTCTTATAAGGTAATTGGACAGAAATCATACTGGTTCTTTCATTAAAAACTTGCTGAAAACTGCAAAAGCAGCAATAAGAAGACGATCCTCCCTAAACTCAAAGAGACAGGCTACTTAACTTACACAATTCTCCTTTTGTAGAAAATGAGACTGTTATGGGAAACAATATGGTGTAATTTCTGGAGCAGTAATAAGACAGAAATAAACAGATTCTTCTCTGTAATCACATTTATGTGCTGTTAAAGCCGGTGGTGTGGGCTAGAAGGAAGTCATTACGGTGGTCAGCAGATCCATTGCTCTCACGGTAACAGTCCATAAAATTCTACTGCAATCATCTCTTAGTACAGTAATGTTGCAGCGTCTTTGAGAAACAATGGGACGACTCCAACAACACGATACGTCTTCGGTTTCTCAGACAAAATAACGGCGCTAGGAGCCACTCCATCCTCGGTTTCATAGCAGAAATGAAAATGAATCAGGTCAAAAGATAAAAGCTTGACAGGCACCACAGTCAATCCTTCAGTTTAACAGCCAGGGAATTCACTGCTGAACAAATGGAAGTGAGCAGCTTGAAGGAGGGGGATGGCGTTACTGTGAGAGAGCACGGCAGTGAGAGAGCTCAGCAGTTTAATGTGTGCGTGTGTTTGTCCTTGATGCTTTAGTGCCGTCTCCAACCTACAAGGAAGGAAAATAGGAAAAGTGTGTCTGTGACGGTGGGCTCTGAACTCGACGTCAGCCTCAGGAGGATCCTTCCATGGAGGATGTGCAGGTTTGACCCTGAGCGTCTGAGGGGCTCGTCACACGATTGGCTGAAGCTCAGTGAGTGTTTGCTGCTTGGGATCAGTAAGTAAATCTAGCATCAGCATTTCACTGCAGACGTGTTCCTGTCTCTTGGGCTGTTGACCTAATCACTGATGCAAGCAATGAGCGGACTAATCCATCAACGAGACAACATTAATCCCTCCATGCCCACATCCTTCCCTCACCCCTGCGTTCACACCTTGCTTCTCTTGGTTGCTGAGGTGAGGGAGGAACCGGGACGTCCAAACCTCAACTGTTTGTTATTCTGCAAAAAGGCTTCAGTAAAGAGGTTCCAGCAGTTTTTACAGCCTCAGGCTTTTAAAAGTTACAGTGTCCTTGTTCCTGATCAGATAACATCTCCCGTAGAGGCTCCTGAAGGCTCCACTAATCTCATTACCAAGCCCCATGAGGAGCAGCAACGGAGGAGCCCTCCAAACGCCACACCTGCTCACACAACAGAGCTCTGCACGCCCACGGAATCAGGCGACATGCCCGTCATTGATTTTCAGCCGCACAACTTTCAATGGGGCTGAAGTCGACGGAGGCACACTCAGACGCACACAGTGACAAGAATGAAAATGAAATGAGATGGAGGGACCATGTATGAGGAAATGGAAATGATGCGCGTGGCAAAGGAGGAGCCACGACTCAGTCTGTCCACGTCCCCAGACAGAAGCAGGGAGTAATCCTGAAACGATTCAGCATCACAAACCCTGTGTAAAAGATTATCACAAGTATTCATGATACGATGGCGGAACTGCAGGAAGAATAACAGCGAAAATTGTCTGTTCACTGTAAATATGGCAGAAATCTAATGAAGGTGGTTCCATGCACATTTATTAAAAGGGTATAAAAGAGAAAGGAGTGATAAGCTAAGAATCTTGTGCCTTTTCAGCTTCAGCTCATTAATCCTCTCTCACTGTCTTGTATTGTTTGTAGGAGGGCAGACACATAGCAGATCTGTGGGACAATAGGAGGATTAATCGAGCGGCCGTAGGCTGCTGATATGAGGTTCAGACACACTGAACTAGATCCCTCCCCCAAGGGCCGCTTTTATGACAGGCATTAAAAATAATTAGAAAAGACAAAACAGTCGGGCTTAAAATGAACCCTTCTAAAGCCAAGTCCCCCTGTGAGCAGCACGGAGGTGTTCAATTATGATTATCATGATTAGAACAGATACGTCACTTCAAACATCATTAAAGCTGTATCTGTTTTCATTGCGAACCATTGACCTTTACTCTTTAAAAGTTGCAGTTACTTCCCAGAAAATGAGATTTAAAAGTGGAGAAGTCACTTTTAGATCTCTCTAAAGGAACCATTTGCTTCAATTCCAGTTTCCTTCTGTGTTGAAGCCCATTTACCTGAAATGTGTCGCTGTAAATTTGTTTTCCATTTAAAAACAAAGCGATACCTGACACAGGTTTAAATAATAAAGGTATATTCTCTATTTATTATTCAAACAAATCACTGAGGATTTAAGGATTGAATTGCCTAAACAAATACCAAAGATTTAATGGCCCTTGTGTCTTTCCACTGTAATAAACAAACAAGGTATTATGCTTAAATTACATGGAGACTAAGCAACGAATCATGGGAATAATGTCTGAAATTAGTAAACCAATCACTTGTTGCATTCTTATCCAATTACCTTTCAAAATTAGAAGCAGTGCAAAGGCACTAATAGATTTTCTAAACCCTACATAGACACAAGGTTTGAATAGTGAATACTAAATGTGTTGAGAAAATCAATAGCTTGTTACTGAAATGAAACCTGACTTTTATAATTTCACAGTCCAGGACTCCATAAAAAAGAAAAAGTAGAGAAACTGGAGACGCTGGCCTGAGGGAAGTGATTTGTGTGACTCGCACGCCATATAATTTATAGGCCGCAGGGGAGCGTTAGAGTTACATGTCCAGTGGACAGCAGCTTCATATTTCCATAAAACCTCTTTCAGGTCCGTACTGGGAAAGAATGTCAGGGATCCATCTGCTCTGCCAGGGAGATGAGTGGGATTCTGACAAAGTTCAGTGGAAGCGTGTTTGCAGGGAGGAAACCAGTCAGAGCAACTCCCCTCCCAGTCCCAAAAGATAGGATGCATTGAAACAGGCAGGCTGCAGACTCCCTAAGATAATTAAAAGTGTGGTATAAATCAGCGTGTAAGCAGTAATCACACAAGCTCCTGCCAACTCCCCACAACGATCATAAATCTAGAGGAAAACAAAGCTTCAGCACTAACAAAGGCCCTGCAATCCCCACTGATCTGGGCTTGGATCTGCATTTCATAGAAAGCACGCTGCCCGTCCACAGCTGAAATCTAAAACCGAAGACGTGGTTTTAGGATTAAATCAATTTAAAAGGATCAGCAAAGACTTTGAGCGATGACTTCATCCCAGTTGTTTCATTGAATTCTGTGTGGATTCACTTTGAATGCATCCTCATCTCCTCGGCCAGTGAAAACCTTTACAGAAGTGAAGATGACACCACTTTGCTTGACGCTTTGACAGGATGGAGCTGGTAAAGGCTGAAAGGAGCTACGTTAGTGTTGGATTTGTATTAAGATGGGGAGGAAGCGGCACAACAACACATCACACACCGTATTGATCGGAGGGAAAAAAACTGTGAAAAGTGTGAGACATGAAAAGACACTATTGATCCTGACTGAAATCATGCTGATTAAAGTCCGCGTGGGGAAGGGGGCTGCTAATGGTCCACCGACGGATGCATCCTGATAAGGTCAATATGAGGTATGAAGATGCACTTTACAGTCAGAATAAAGAAAAACAACAGCTGCAGCCAGCGCTTCATTTCATTTGCCCGCACGCTAAACAATCTTCACAGGAAGTGATTTCACTCCATTAACGCCTCTTTATGCCATAATTTCGCAATCTTGCTGAAAGAAACTCAAGGACAGGGACCCACAGGTCAGGATCAAAGCGCATCTGGTGTGCTGAGCAGTCAGCTGGAAGACGCCGCCAGCCCGGGGACGTTTTCAGGCTCGCAGCAACACAAGCGACGCCCTTAGTTTTTTGACACAATGAAATCATGATGAAACGCCTGAACTCAAAGTGTAATGAAACGAGGAGTAATGGGAAAAATCTGGGCAGAGTTACTAAGAGGAAAAGAGGACTATTAATAAGTAAAAGCCTCAGGCTTCTGCAAAAATGCTATAAAAGCATGTTTTAATAAGGAGCCTGTTTTGGTCTTTGGGATATAAAACATCCATTAAGTTATAAAGCCTGGTTTATTGCAGCTAAATGGAGAAAAATACAGTGAAAACTCCTGATGTAAGACCACTGGGCACTCGAGCTGAGACGGATTATAGCATGTCTGCGCTATCAGAACAAACATGTTGTGTACTTATCCTTCTGCTAATCTGCAGGGATCAAGGCTTGTTACTGAGATTACCTACTAATCAGCACAAAGAGCGCGAGTGGATGCAATGAACAATGATATGACTCCGTGGGTGTTGTGCCGTGCGTGTTCAGCCCCCCATGTGATCAATAAGGTTGTAAGCGTGTGTTTAAATCACGCTGCCCTCTGTGGCTGGGTAAACATCTGTGTGAGTTGGAACGACAGCTCCAGCCGAGCCTGTGTTTTCTCAGTCGGGCCCCGGATTTTAAACAATAATGACTTTTTAATGTGGACCTGTGATTACATTGTCATGGAGAAATATAGCTGCCCCTGACTGCATTGGAAATGAAGACCTAAACGTGACTTACTACAGCAGCATAGATTAGAGCAGAGTGCCACGTGAGGCAATCTTCATAAATTCAAATCTAATCTTAAGAGAGCGAGCTGTGTCAGCCGGTGCAGAGGGACCTTTCTGTGGGAGGCAGCGCCCACGACAAAACCTCAAGGAACAGCTCCAGGGCTGGCTCAGACCACCACCACAAACCTGTGTAAGCACGGCCACAGAACCAGGCCTGGAGTCCACATTTTAGGTCTGGGTCCAAACTTCAAAAGTTACGTCCTCTGGGGAAATACTTACATGTGACATGAGCGTTACCCAGCTACTGCCCTGGAAGAGGCGACACAGACCTGTCAGCAGAGGGACAAATCACAGGTCTGTGGTGGCAGCAGAGCAGAGTATCCATCAGCAGCTTGTCAGAGGCTGCTGTCCTGGTTTATCTGTCCTCTGCCTGCAACCACAAGTGATCACGCTTTGATGGCTCAAGCCATGCACCTCATAGGAACGTTTCTCACCCGTGTCACAATGCTGTCAATGGCGCGTTAGAGTCTGTGGCATGCTTTGGCGATGATAGCACAGTTCCTATTAGCAGCAGGCCCCCTGACAGCCTGACAGGGCCCTCATCATTATGTGGACTGCATCGATATCTCACGCCTCCACCTACAAATCAGATGTGGGAACCTCCTGTACTTCCCTGCTCCTCGTACCGAGCACGGCACAGACTCAGAGTCACTTCTCTCTCACCAGTATCGTTACACTTGAAGGGAGCAAAGTCGGTGTAAAAATCTAATTTGCAGCTCAAATGACAACTGTCCAACTACTGAGCTATGGAGAGGTTTGACTACGTTATCAGAGTCCACAAAACTCAAAAGACACAGTGATGCTGGAGCCACAGCAGCATTGAAGCAGTAAGCTGTTGCTGCCTGTTGCTGCTCATCCTCCACACAGTCCAGACATGCATGCATTTCTAGGAAGGGAAATCTGTTTATAATAATTTACCCTTTTCTCCACTCATGCATTAACCTTTGACAGCTGACAAGTCATTAACTGACCTTATTAACTGAGATGCATCGACGGTCAGAGGTGCGTTTCCCAACTCAGCTTGACCACGTCGAGTGCAGAGTTTAGCGGCTCCACCGGGAGACGACCGTGCAGGAAATAATTCTGGGTCCTTTCATTGATCTGTGTTTTGGAGTGACACATTTCTGTGTCTCCTCACTCCACGACAGCTGCACAGTAAAAGGTCAGAGCCCCACGAGTGCGACGCGGAGCGGGCAGAATGAGAGGCCTGCTGAAAACCTGCAGCGCCCGTTTCATGGCTCACTGGTCTCCTCGGCTGCTTTCGCCACACAAACAAATGCATTTGCATTTTATTCCCACCCCACTGCTGCACCCTGGACAGAAATCACAACAAAACAGATTATTCAAGGGTGGAATATAACACTGACGTGTACGAGTTGAACAGAAGGAGGCACTGGAAAAGCATTTCAAAAGGTTTTTTAATAAGTGAATGTGAGACTTTAACACATTCATGGTTCAGAATTACACCTGAAGTGCTCCCTGTCTCCCTGTTAAGGTATACTGGAGGAAGGCATTTTGAGAATAAAGAACCGAAATAAAGAGCAGCTGAGTGAAAGTGCATCTCGCCTGAATCCCTGAAGCCTTCGCAAGCAGCCATTATCTTGTTGTGTATGATCCTCTGATGTCTCATATGCTCTGGTAAAGTGCTCCTCTCATTAAAAAACAATGCAATATCTCCAATTTCTAATTAAATAGGACATTATCTCAAAGACAAGCTGGAGTAGATTCAGGCCTTCAAACCAGTTATGAAAAAAAACAGCCGCTCATAATCATGTTGATCTCAATAGTGTCTTCATACTCAGCTGATATTCAGGGATGAAAATATGTTATTACAAAGATAATCTAAGAAAACAGTTATGCTTTCTCCAAATCCACTGGTGATTGGAGAAGTGCTACTTTGTTGAAGAAAATGCTCATGAGGTTTGAGTCATTTGATAGAAAAAGTGGTTTAAATAGTTATTTGTCTTCTCTCTGCACTTGAAATGGTTTTAATCTTCACCAGTGCATTTATGAAGCTCGACTCAGACTTCGCAAGACTCGATTCAGCAGCAGGGAATTAGCCTGTCATCTGTCCTCTGGTCAGATGAAGGCAAACACAAACACAATAGTGAGGGCAGTAGCAAAGCAGATTATAAAAGAAAAAAAACATGCGATTTGCTCCAGTTGAACACAATAAAGGGCAAAGTGGGAGAATCCACCGAACTAGAAAGAGCCGGCAGAACCAGCATCAACTCCTTCTCCTTCACATCTATTATTGATTCCATCTGTATCAAAGTGTCCACACACGACGCTCAGTGACGTCATTTTTCCCAAGCTGCTGTTTTAAAGGAGCATTTTTTTCCAGAACAACGCTCTAACGCAGCTTAACGGCTCCTTGTTGCCGCTGCACCTCTGTCCTGCTGCTCACGGCCGGATCGGCTCAGTGGCCTGAATATTCCTGCGAACGCTAAGTGTTTTGCTGTCAGCTCAGATTACGTCCATAAAACATGATGGCTGCTTCCTGTGTGAGTTTAGGGACAAGGTAATGGGTTAAATCAGCTGAAATGGCAGTTTGGTCATGGCTTCGTTGGAAAACTACATGTATAACTCATGTTTATGTGCTTTTCTATTAACTATTTAAAAATGCATTCCCCCGTCAGAACAACGTGCATGAGTTCTATAAAAAGCACAAGCAGCCACTGGGCCGTCGCTGGGACGCTGCCATTCACATAGAGATGGCAAGGACATAACCCAGATGACTTCCTCCAGCGCCGGGCTGCCTCAACCTGATAAAGACACATAATTACACAGCTCCATGTATCTCTCAGGGTCAATCACATCTCTACCTGATGATGGCAGAACTCCCGTGCACCAAACCGGAGTTCAATTTCAGATAACATTGTCTCCAGCGTTTCACTCGACGTCTCGCTTACTGCGGACGTGCATTAAAATGAACCTGGAAATGATGTGATAGGTGTCACGGGGGGTTCACATCAATTCACAGGACAGGATTTTTATGTGTCCATGTAATGTAGTATGAAATAGTTTTAGTTTTGGAGCCAATGCACAAATCATTTAGGTCAAAAAATGGCATTTACCTGAATGTGACAATAAACTTCCTGAGCTCCTCCTCAAAATTAAAAGCCTCATCACTGGTTACTGCTACAGCTCATGACTGGAGCTTTGGAAGATGACTGATTTTAAGCCTGTGCTGCTGAAAAGTACTTTAGCAAAAAGGAAGTCCACCTAAACGTTGGTCAGCGGCGGTCCTAATGAGAAGCAATCATAAGCCTAGAGTGAACTATTGATTACACCTAAATTGGTATTGACTGAGTCCAGATGGGGTGGAAAAAAGGGAAACGGGTCCTTTACACACTATCAGCAGGTGTCACAGCGCGGCGCATGCACTTCCAGGCATGGAGCGTGACCAATCGAATCTCCTCTCACCTTCACACGTCTACTTGTGGGTTCACCGTTTCACCAGGAGGAGACTCTGAGGACGTCTGAGCTGGATAAACCCTCAGCTGCATGGGCCTCAGATGGAGGTACACAATGAAGACTTGAGACCCAGCTCAATAAATCCACCACGCCTAAAAACAGGACATGAATTAGAAGCTCCCGTTTGATTAAGAAGCTGCTAATTTTCACTACAGTGTGAGGAGGAAATATATTGACGCTTTCATTGAGCAGTAACCTGCAGGTTTCAGAATCATGACCTGCATTGTAAATTTCACCTAAGTCGCAATTTATATTCATAGACCTTTAAAGAGCCTGTTCCACTGTAGGCTGCAGACAGTCAGATCTTATGAACTCTGAGGCTTTAAGATCCTCCAACACGTTTTACTTTTAGAGATTATTGTTAAAATGTTTCTAAAGAACGATGAAATGTAGTGAAGATGCAATTGCTCATGTCCTGTGTTTACTGTCAGACCTTAAACATCAAGAAAAGGTAAAACACCTTCCATGAAATGAGAATCTGTGCCACATAGACAGAAAACCCATTCTGCAACATCAATTATGCAACAAAGCTATCGTCAAAACAGCAGCATTAGCTCCAGGTGAGTGTTGGTGGGCGGCGTGTTAAAGACCCCACACGCAGCTATTCAACGCTCACAGCGTCATCTTGGTTCGGTTATGGCCTCTGCACTCGCCAAGACATTTTATAAAATGTGAATTTGGGTTTTACATTTCACAAGATAAATTCATGCATGAGCAAATAAGCATAAGATACAAATGAAGGGACATTGGGGCAGATTGTAGGGTTCACCTCAGAGGAACAAACAGAATGAGTTTACACTGTGTTCTATGCTTCTAGTTAGATTTTCCATTAAACACTAGTCTGTACATAAACAAAGGGTCTTATTTACTTCTTGTTATCTCTTGCAAGCTTGATTTGAAACCTTTTGTGAGACTTGTATAAGAGCTGTGTGCTTATAAATACTGCACATTACTGCGACTGCCACCATGAGTCCTCACAGTACAGAACCCACCAGGTTCTAGACATACTGTTGTCTCAGCAGTTGCAGTAATAGCTGCTGGTACAGTACTTCACGGATGCATCCGATTGGATTGACAGGACGCTTCCTGTACAGTCTGTCTGTGCTGCCTGTGGTAGATTAACAGAAAGTGTTCGGGACTGAGACGGTCAGGTGTGAAATTAAAATAGAAAACAAGGCCGGCCGGGGCGGATCGGCCCCGCTGCATGTAGACCTTATTAAAACATTTCTAGCATGCACTGACTAAAAGCAAATTCAAACAGAACTGATGAATCGGTGAATATTAAAGTGAAGTCTGTGATCTGGGATCCAGGGTTTGTGGCCTGACACCGCGGCAAAGACAAAACAGGCAGGAGATGAGCTGTAAACATGTTTCCATATTCAAGGCAATTAGATCATCGCTGATCTCTGCGCTGGAAAATGAGAAAAAGTGGAAAATGGGATTTATAGCCACTGGTAGCAAGCTCAGCGTTTGACAGAGATAAGGAGGAGAAAATCTGGGAACGCAAAATAAATGTAATCTAAATCTAAATGGATGTGAAGATACAAGTCTGCAAAACACATTCGCTATAAGCAACAACCACAATCCATATATCACCCTGCCTTGAAGCCTGTCCACACTGCACTGGCTGCTCGAACAGTAGCAGGCGGCGTGTGTGTGTGTGTGTGTGTGTGTGTGTGTGTGTGTGTGTGTGTGTGTGTGTGTGTGTGTGTGTGTGTCTGTGTGTGGGAGCAGGGGGTATGTAGAGCGTACTAAATTATTGAGTTGAATTTTGACGGGCTGAAGGTCAGTGAGCGAGGGGGAAAACATGCCTGATTAAAAATAGATGTTTTCTTATTGTGTCCATGCCCAGTGCTGAAAGACCAGAATTTGTAGAGGAGACGTTTCATATTCAGACAAGATACCAACAACCAGAAACCTCTCTCTGACATATGGAAGCCCAAAAGAACATTATGCATATTACTCACAGAATACTGAATAACGATCTCAATTAGGGAACAGTAACTGGTCTTTAAAGGGGCTTCTGAGATCCATAGATCCTCAGTGAAACTTTACTCCAATATCAAAGGTTTCTCAAGCAAGAAAAATCCATTGTGGACTAATTGGATTATCAGTGGAGAATTATGAAATGACCTCACTTAGCAGTGGTCCTCCTAATGAGCTCTGCCCTCATAAACATAGTGCTGGTCTTGTCTTACTGCCTAATTGATATTTCATTAGAACCTATCTATTTATAATTTTAATGGCTTGTCCTATAACAGTGCAAGTCAGAGCTGCTAGTGGGACTTGTCAGAGGTTCCCACTCAACATTTTGTCTGCTTCCCTGTGGTTAAGATGGGATCTAATAAAAAAGCAGGATTTATGTTTTTACCCTTTGGATACTGGTTTACAAGAACATGGAGTCGTTAAACACATCTAGATGCGCCTGCTCCTCAAGAACGAACACACGCACTCCTACATCATGACATCTTGTAGATGGATATCAGTGCTAATGTACTGTACTAATGAAAGAATAAACTACATTATGATGTACTGTAACACCCAACTGATGGATCCGCCACCACACTTCCTCCTTAGTACTTGCTGCCTTAATGCTGCACTGGAGTCAGACATGATGGTGGTGGTGGAGCTGGGGTTAACGTGCAATGGAGAGAAACTGTTAAACCAGTTGATAGATGTGATGCCAAACTGCCCCCCCCCACCCCCCCACCAATGCACCTGTCCTGAGCCTTTGGACAATTTGTCTCACTCCTTCCTGGAGTCTCATTTGCGTGGTGGAAGCAGGACGGGCTTTAATGGCTCCGGAGGCGTTTGAAAAGCCTGTGGGTGGCTATTTGATGCTGCAGGCCTCATTAAGTGTTCACGCCGCAGTACAGTAAGCGCAAAATGTGTAACAATATACCCTTGCTCTGCTACGTAGCCATTTGTTTGAAGACCCCGCCACATTCTGCCCTACCTCCAACACAGCCTGCAGTCCATCACCCAGTAACTAGCTCCACACTGAAGAAGCATCATCACAGGCTGAGGACAACGCCAAACGACTTCTGGATGGAAGAAGCCCCGTTTTGTTTGAACATCAAGATTTATGAGTGTGATTACTTACAGGGAGTGTCCACAGCTGCGGTACGGGGGGGAGTGGAGCGCAAGCGATGGCACAGTGGATTTGCTCTGATCAAAGCAACAAGACTTTGATGAATGCTGTTCATTAAGCACATCCATGTGGGTTTGAGGAAGGGGGCATCAAGAAGAGCAGCCATCGAATCAGAACAAAGGAAGAGGAAAACCTCAGCGTTAGAGGGCAATGTGATTAATATTATGCAAACGTATGGGAAGACATCATCTTTACAGCTAAACTTTCTTTATAGTCTGTTTGTGGTTTTTGATCAATTCCCAGAGTGACCACTGGGTGGAGACACCTGTCCTGTGAGTAAAGCCTCCGACTGCTCGGTGCCTCCTTCACAGCAGGCATCCACACATTTACACCACCTGTACACTAACATTTCCAGTCTTCATCTAAAATAAATGGGCTCGTGTGTCAGCGCTGGAAATTAAGTGTTAATCTGAGGGAATGACTAATGAGAAACCATTAAACACAGCCACTCTGTGGGCAAAACCAACTACCCTACAAGCACACCTGACTGATTGTTTCATGGATGGATGCTGACACTTACAAAATGGGGAATGACAGATGAAGTCATCCTCCACTCATTAATATCTACAATTGGATTATGAGGTTAAACCCTGCTTCCTTTGCCTTGGCTGCAGATGCCTGTGCGCTGCAGAGATGCCTCATCATTCTATAGAAAATACTGTATGAGCTACAATGGCTTAGTGGGGTTGAGATTTTTTTGCGACTGCCAGAAGAAAGGAATGCCAAACAACAATCTGTCCCTTGTGTTTGCAACAACAATGCACAAATTGATCTGGACCGCCGTCTCCCAGAACCTTTACTGAAAAATATGGAGGAAGGGAGGGAGAGAGAGAGAGAGAGAGAGAGAGACAGATGTCAGAAGAAGTTTTCAGAGATACCCAAGATTCAATTCCAGAGATATGAATGCCATTTTCCAATGCAATGCTCAGAAATTAAATGGACAGACAGAAGCAAATGGCAGCAGACGTTATTTCAAATTTCTCTCCTCACAGAGGTTCCGCCTGTATGTTCAATTTAGTTCCAGAGCAATTCAATTTCACTTTATTTCACCACAATAATCTATTCAGTATAGAGCTTTAGGGGAATGTGGGGCACGTAGTGTATATGAAAACCTAAGTCACAAGAGGAAACTAATTCAAAACAAGTAAAATATATCAAAAACAATAGATGGAATTAGGCTACAGGTTGGTCTGCTTGCGAGCCTCCATGTCAGCTTTTTAAACAGACAATGAGCTTAAACTGTTTCATGTATGTTGTGTTCAAATCATCAGGCTTCTTGGCTTTACTATTATTTTGCATGTTTGCATGTTTTCTGTATCGTGCCTGTCCTTCATGCTCTTCAGATGCATAATTCTGACAACAGCGCGTGTGAAATGTTTAATATCACGTCTTGTAATGTGCAGTGCCTGGTGATATTCTAACCATCTGTATGACGTCTTCATTAGCTCTTTCTGTCCCCGTTACACCGTACTGGAGGTGTCTTAAGCAAACACAATGACAGGCTATTAACTTCCTCAGACTTGATCTAATTTAGGTTTCAATTATGCACCAGGTAGGAATTAAACTCATTCATTCATGATGGTGCCAGAGGAATTAACATGGGACCCCCAAAATGTGGGGACAGCACTATGGTATGGCAACAAATCCAAATGCACAGCTCCTCAGAGGTGGGATTATCTGTGCTACTAAGTCCTTTGCCTTTACTTCCAAGCTGAATTCCTTCTACAACAAAGAGGGAGGACTTGAACCTCCTTCGAAGGATAACTCTGCACCTCTTCATTATTCTTTATACACACAATTAGTGGGGGTCTTTTTAATCCTTTCTTCTTAAAGGGCATCTCACGAGTGATAAACTCTGGATGCAAAACGGTTCTGAAATCTGCTGAAGTGGTTTGAGGGATGAAGGAGCACAGGGAGGGTGGGTCATAAACTACAGAGAACTAAATTTGGGTGTGAGACGATGCTCGAGTGAGTGAGAAATGGAGACATCAAAGAAGAAGGAGTGAAGCCGTCTGAAGGTGGTTCAAGTCTCCTGAGATGCGTTGAGATTCCAGCCCAGCATTTGATGTGGGATGTGGGAACAAGCAATCAAGCTCTGTTTGACCACTTGCGTTCGACCGCCTCAGGTTAATTCAATGTCAGTGCCAATATATGCCAGTGTGTGACTGTAGCTGCAAGCGTGTCAGCGCTAAACTACTGAATGCTACAAAAGCCTGTGTATTACATCTGCTGCATTTGGCTTAACTTGTGTAGTATGATATGTAGATTTGATCCAAAGATGGTGGGTAAATGTTGTAATTCATCCAGCTACACACAGGAAACGTGGACGTTTGGAGAGAACGCATTGTTAGCATCTCGCTTAGGATTGGAAATCCAGCCCAAACTTAAGCCATCAGGATGTCATGGTATCTTACTTAAGTCAAACTGATACATGTCTGTTTGATGTGCTTAGCGAAAGACTGGAGGCAGAAAGAAGCGTTCTGCTGAAGGTGCCATGAAACACTTAGTAAAGCAAAGTGAAACCTCATCCTGTGTATCAGCTGTGATTCTCCCTTCTGACCTGCTTTCATGTTGCAGCTGCTGACTCTGCCTGAAGCTGATGCAAGTATAAACCTAGTATTCATCATACATAATATTTAGACACATACTACTAAGGAAACTACTCAATCATACTGTGTACTGCACAGTACTTGTCTGACTATAAATGTAACATTTTGGCATTTTGGAAAAGATGATATAACAGAGTCTAAATCACTTTAACTGGGTTTAAGGCAACTGAAGAATGTTTAGATGTTAAGGGCAGTTTCAAGACCTCAGGCTAAACTGACTACAGGGTTGTATACACTGTTACACATTATTCTAAATAAATGGGTAGTTTGTGTCATTCCTTAAAAATTCAAATATCAGAAATGGCGCCATGAACAAATCTAAACTAGGTAAACTTTACTAGAGGAGATGAATAATTATTCAACATGTAGAAGGGAATAGATCATACATAGACTTCACTTTTATTCTGAGGGAGACAAGCATGTTTTATGCATGTTTGTTGGCCGCTAATCTCAATATGGAGCTGTCACCGCTAACGCCTTCCTAACTATGGTTTTAGCAGCTGTCATCTTCTTTGGCAAAGCTGGTCGTGTCTGTACGACTTTGTTCTTAATTATAATGCCTCACGCTTCATCAGCGCACAGAGGCTGGTGCCTGCCACAGTAAGCACACAATGCAGAGAGAGTCTCATTTAGGAGAGAGATGACAGTATGCATAATACTGTAAAGTCTCCCTAATTTCAAAAAAGGGATCATGACAATATTAGTGTTAAGAGTTTGCCTAAAATGGAGCACTTCTGTGTGTCATGTAAAGGATATTCTTATCCCCTTCATGGTTTTATGGCTCGCTGCTTTACCACTGCATATTCTAAAGTTAATTTATTAACTTTTAAAGACATTAACTAGGACTGTTTAAGAGTTTTATAAAAGTCTGAAGAACAGCTCACAGTGGCCTTAAATCTGCAGCTGATGAATTAAGTCATTAATGGCCAGATAAATCATTTTTACCCTGTCAAATGACTGTAGTTCATGTATATTATACTGCAGACTCTTAGTCCCACTATATGAACCACTGGAACCTCTTCTACTGAAGTAAGACAGGAGCTGACCCAGTCTGGACATGGTGACAATGCTGAAACCATTTTAAACAACATCTAATACCATGATGACGACCCGACGTCTTACAGAAAGGGAGTATAAATCTAGGAGAAGTGACGTCTCTTGATTACAAGAAACAAGTGCTAATTCAGTAAGTGATGCTAGCCTTTGTTAGCTGATACGGGATCAGCTTATATTCCCTTGCAGCTCTGCAGCTAAATCTGTATTGTATAGTATATCTGAGCAGCCAGTATTATGTCTGCACTCATTCAATGGAGCGTAATCCCACACTGAGGAGTAATCCACAGGCTGAGCAGTCAAAGAGAGCTCTCCTTTAGTCAGCCAAGCCTAAATGAGTTAACCGAGGGGATTTTACAGAGCTCAGGGTCAGTGGGAGGTGAAACCAGACCGGAGAACCTACAACACAAAGTCAGATTCAAGGGATGAACATGAGAAGTCGCAGTAGGACAAAGTTCGAATTTTAATGACTTGGCATTTGTTGAGTGCTCAGCAGAAAACACTGGGGGCCCCGCTGGGTGCAGGTCTGCGTGATGCATGCAAACACACACTCCTCCAGACGCCGGCTGGACAGATTGAGCCGTCCTGCATGCATCATTCATAATTCTCTCTGTCTGCAGAAGATTCATTCTGCGGGGGAGAAATTCCCCACATCAGCACCGCGCTGTAATTTCCTGCAACGCTCGGGACATGCTACAGTTGAGTGGCAAGCTAAATTGCAGCGGGGAGCATTACCTCGGAAAGGTGCCTTGCGCGCTCTTAGACAGGGCTATTAGCAGTGGAGTGAGCCCGATGATGCGACGGCCCCCGGGGAGCAGGCGGCGGGAGGGGCTGTGTTGATGACAGCCACTGCCGCTCTCCATCTATTTGTGCTTCTGCTCAACAAAATCCAGCTCAATCTGCTGCAACTACTTTAATTCTACTCTCCTATTTACGCATATATGGAAACGTCCCACCTCTCACCTCTCACCTGTGCCCCCGGCTGCACCGGTCCACCTGGTACACGCCCGCGTGCCTTATCGCCATCGCCCAGACGCCAGCGCGGCAAACAACCCATAATCCTCTTAGAAGCGTGCAGAAACACTGGCTGCTCACTCATGTCACCATTAGTTGAGTAGAACAACAGCCACACTGTTGATTACGACACTTATTTGACTTGTTGGGAAGCGTTTGCTTCTGGCTTGCTGACGCTTCGTAAATATAGATGACAACCTGTGGGCGCTGACAAATACTTTCAGTGCCACAATATCAACGGCTGATGCATTTTGGAGGCCTGTGGTCTAAATATGGACTTCATTTAACGGTATGAAATCGCATATTCACCACCCTCCCTCCTTCGTTGGCTCAGGGGACCGCGCCTCAGGCTCCATGCGCATGTGTTGGCATTTATTGGTCCGTCTGTGTGTGCCACTAATGACCTTGAGTGTCTCCTGCAAGCCTGCCTGTCACCAGCCTGGCTCAGGCTCTGATTAGAAGTAATTAATGCTCCCACATCTGGTGGAAACTCCCTCATCCCTGCTCAAACTTGGCCAAATCTCAGTTTTCCCTCATGCTCTCATATTCCCCAGCTTTAATCCACCTTCTCTCTTTTTGAAACCTATACAGAATAATTGATTATGTGACGCATATGTTGTTTTTGGGGGCTGACGATATTCTCAGCACCTCGCCTGCGTTCGACTTGGGGATTCGTGTGTCAGCGTGGATATGGCGGCGCCTCAGTCATTGTCACCTTAGCTGTTGCCGGGCTTTTGATTTGCCTTCCATGCTAACCTGCACCGCTGCACAGTGCGGGAGATGAAACAACTGTTTTCTGGCAACCCAAGCAAAGCAAGTGCCCCGGCAGTGATCCTCAACCAATCTGGCATCTCACAGGAATTGCACATCACAAGCTCACGGGAAAAGAGAAATGGAGGAAAATAAACATTTAACAGCTGAACTGTCTCCCTTAAATTCTCCTGCAGGCACTGGAGCAAGGTTTTATTAAATTAAAGGTTTGTTCTGTTTGCTTGAACAAACCTGACACTGGCAAGAGATGTTCTTAAAATTTACTACAGAATCTGTAGCTTTTACAAAACGAATCCAAAGCTTGACAGGCCTTTAATCTGCCTTTAAAGTACAGTATGTGAGATTTCTTGCTCCTCCAGTTTAATATCTTATTCTCCCACAATGCACTGGACCACGTTACACAGTCTGATCTATTAATGTTGACCCTTGTTTTCCTGGACAATGTCTGGCTCAGCTGTCAACACCAGCCCATTGAACACTGTCTCCAACACACCTTGCTCCGGTCCCCAGGCCCCCCTCCATCTCCCTGGCTCAGGACAGAGAGCAGCTGACTGGCAGAGAGAGGGCCATTATCACTCCCAGCATGGGACGACATGCAGACAGACAGGGTGGGGGAACCAGCGCTTCTTCCTGCACGGTGTATTTTCCTGTTTCCTTTCCGTTCACTAGCAGAAGAGCTAAGATTGAGAATAAAAAAAGTAACTCAGGTGTCTTTGTATGATTGCGATTCAGTCCTAATAATAGATTTGAATTATTTCTACCTGCATGAGTCATAGTTAGATTCACTGGGTCATGACATGCAGGAAGCGTGTTGTTAGTGAGACAATGGAGCATCCAGGAGAACCTATGGGCTCAGTCCGGCTGGGGGAAGCTTTGGCAGGTCCTATGTGTGGATCTAGAGACCACTGCGACTGGGGGATGTGCAGAGATAAATATTCAACAGGAGACACGCTCACAGGTGAAAGGCCGTGAATGCATGACCGCATGAATAAATACAGACCCCCTGTTCTGCTGCAATTACAGCCGGCTGGGAAGTGGTTCAAGTAATTGACGCCCCAAAACGCTCAGAGCCACTGGACCAAACTGCAAATTGGGTTCGCACCTACACGAGAACTACTGATCGCTTGACCACTGGGCATATTTCCCTTTTACCCACTAATGATCTGTACAGTCCGGGCTTCCGTCGATGATGCTGGGCTCTGTCTGAATGTATGCGATGACTTTTATGTTTCACAGTTTAAGTAAGCTTGCACTTCCAGCTCAAGGGGAGCGACCTCGGAGATGCTTTGCTCAAGGTCCGAGGCAGCAGCAGCCCAATTGATGGTGGGGTTCCCGTCCTGCAGCGGCTCTGTAGCCCATAAAAAAGGCTGCGGAGGCGGATAAGACCCAAATCTATTGGGTCCTGTGGAGCCAGAGTTGGTCCTCACTGGCGCCAACCTGCAGTCGGCACACAAAGGAGACTGTGGGGTGCACAGGGGGGCGCAGCTCTTCAGCACACTTAACAGGAAAGCTTGTCAACAATAACTCACAAGCATCACCCCTGAGGTGCATTGAATTTATTAAAGTGAGTTAGTTCGGAAGATATTTTTTTCCAACAACAGCATTAATGTTTAACATAGATGCGAGCTAAGTATTCAATTTAGGAATTCACTCTCCTCCATGACTGAACGGGAGCTAATACATCAGTAGCTCAGTGAGTAATTAGGGGTTTGAGGCTATCTTCAGATGGATCAAGACATTAGCAGCCACAGGCACAGGAAATGAGCTGAGTCAAAATCATTTACATTGTTCAAACAAATTGAAGCTGAAAGCAGTCGTCCACATTGTGGCTCTGCATTGTTTTGAATTCACACGGTGAAATGAGCAAAGACCTGCATTCCTATTCAGAGCAATCCCCAATTACTGGAAAGTCATGGCATATTAAATAGGATAAATAAACCTGGAAATTTAAAACTAATCAGGCTGTTGAATTATGCAGTGAGGTGTCCTGCGCACTTGACATGACCGGCGATTCTAAAAGAAAAAGCGGCAGGGCAATTTCTTCCGTGTGTGTGATTTATTTGATTATTTAAAATGGAGGACAAAGGAGGAGTGCACATGGGCAGCTGCAGTACGGTAGGCACACATCTAAAGCCCTGATGGTCCCCTACGGAGACGGAGATAAAACCAGAGCACGCATGAGAATGCAACATTAGTCATGTGGTCTCCTGCAGCAGGAGCATTAAGTGGACACTGTCTCTGAGTTTGAAGGGAGGGTGCGTTTTCAGTGCAGGTAAAATACGTAGATCTACAGCTAAAATAGCCACAGTGCGATACACACACACGCACACGCACGCACACACACACGCAAGCACACACGCACGCACGCAGCATCGTATGCTATTCATGCACGTCCAGAAAATACAGACGCTCACAACTGATCAAAGCCAATTTGTTCATCATGCAACAAAGGAAAGACATCTACCTAAGCTGTTCTATTTCCAATATCCAGATTGCAGCTCCACTGGTTAAATGCTGATTGAAGATTATTTAATCATGTGCAAGAGAATGTCTGTGCATATCTTAAACCAGCAAAGATTCAAATAAGATTCTGGTCAAGGCTTCTAATTATGGAAATCCCAAGAAGAAATATTAAACTAATCACTTGTCATTTACATCTTCAAAGGAAATTACAAGTTACATTGACTCGATTCAACAGTGTTAGGAATTCATTAACTGCCACGCATTGAAGCCTGTAGGTTTTTTTTCCACAGGTAGTGAGGGGCATTTTGGAAGATGACAGTAAGGAGTCAACATCAAAGCCTAGAGCATGAAAGTCAAACTATGCGGCATCCAATGGGAAAAGTCCAGGATTCTAAACAAAGTGCAATTTAGAATGTAATATATACTTTACATCTGAACTGCAACAAGGTGATAAAACAAGTTTCTCTCTTGACCAAAAACAGCCAGTAATGTCCACGGTCACATTATATGAATAGATCGTCCATAATCTCCCACAAGAGGAGATAAGATTGAGTCATTTCTGGTGAGAGCAGTCTATCTCTGAACCCAATCGATGTTTAATATTTGAGGTAGCTCAGGTGAGGAGATGTGATCAAAGTGCAGAGAGACAGACACATTCACACGCACGCGCTATCACAACAAAGTTACTTAAACACACATACTCACACCTACTATAACACTATCATTTACACCCGCTTCCAACCATCGCTTTGAAGCAATGAAAGTCACCGTCTAAAGGGAGAGAAAAGTAATAGGATTGCTCAATTAGGTGCCAAATGGCTTTCTGGGGGCCAGTATTTCATCTCCACTGAAACTGCAAGCGATCTGGAAAGAGACTGACTGTAGTCTTCTGAAAGGTGAGCGCAGACATACGCTGCATGTTGGAGTGATTTTATCGCCTTTAAGACACAGGTCCAATACTTGTTTCAGTTCTGGGCATCTCAGGATGTACTGTATCATCCAAATCACCTGAGTAACAGATGCTGATGGCGTTTTCAGTAATAGTACAATGGTAAGACTATATTTTCATGCAAGGCTGTGTAATACCAGTGTATTTGTATTCATGGGGGCAGTACAAGGCAGAAACACAGTAATGTCTGAGACTAAAGATTAAATGTTCAGATTAATGTCTGTATCTGTGTCCAGTCAGTTAGCAAACAGAATATAAAAAATATATAAAAGGTTTCATTCACATATACAGTAACTGTATTTTGTTACAGTCACGCTGAGACAGCTGCACTAACCTTTTCCTGAATTTCACAATGCTTGCAGACAGAACACACTGACCAAGAGATCCTGCAGCACCACGATCCTTGGTTACCCAGGCAATACTGGATCAATATCATTCACAACGTGTTCTCAGTCCCCACAGACCCTCTGGACCTGGGCTTCTGTGGCCCCGGGGCCTGGTGTATTGGGATTTCCATCCAACTAGTGGTTTATTTACCATATTACTAATTCAGTATGGTCTTGTTATCCGTGCTGCCTCCATGTGGCCTGCTCCTCCTAGAAGTCACTGCCCTAATTGTGTTCAGCAGCTCTGTTGTGGAGCAGTTGGAATCCCCGACTGAACCAAAAATGACTATATCAATAAAAACAGACCCTGGATGATCTTTGCTTGTGGCAAAGCTGCAGCGCTGCACGAGGCTGGTTTGTGAGCTTTGTAATTACATTCCCCTGAATAATTGAAATCACTGTCCCTCCGGCTGTAAGTTCATCTAACCCAATGTTCAATATTATATCACTTTATATATTTTACATGCTGTATCTCTGGAAGTCCTTTCAGGAGACATTTAAATGTCACAGTTGTCTCGATGAGGAGACACAACAGCTGATGACGTCCGAAAGGTGAAATAAGCACAGAGTTCATGGAGCTCTGTGCTCCTGGCTTTCACACATGTTTTCCAGTGGCCTCTCTGATCTCCTGTTTGCTGACACTACAGCCATGATCTGCAAGGTTGTGCTAGTCATCTGTGCAGTGGGGAGGTGTTCTGGCCACTCTGCACCCATAAATTGCTGTTAGGGTTTATGGCAGGAGCAGTGCAGCTCTTATCAGTTCATTATCGCAGCAGTATTAGCTTTTCACTTTTATAAGGTCTGCAAGGGTTTTATGTATCTGCAGCACTGGGGATGTGTGTGCATGTATGTCACAGCCTCTTCCTTATCCAGGGAGCTCAAACACAGACAACAGCCTTTCAATCACTAGATAACACTGAGCGGGGGAGCTCTTCACATAGATCAGCTTTAACCAAACACAAGAAAAAGCTGGAGGGTTTGTTTAGATGGTGGTGGTGGTGGTGGTGGTGGTGGTACGAGCAGCTGTGAAGGTTTCTACTGTATGACGAAGCAGCGTCAATGCCTATACAGTATATGTAATGCTCACATTCTGTCCACATTAGCAGCATCAGATGCTGACCGGAGAGAGAAATGCGTCTCTTATCTCCTTTCTGCCTAATTAGCTATGCATGCAGTAACACCTTTACAAGACTGTAAATATGCTTGCATCATTAAAGTCTTGTTATCACACATTGCAGGGTTAATATCTTTCTAAATTCCCATTAGTGTTACAAAGTCAGCATATATGCACTACTGAGATAGTGTGAAAGTGACTTCTCCCTCTCATAAAACTATGCAATGGTGTTTGGTTTTACTGTATTTTATCTGCATATAGACTAAATGGGCTGCATAAAGAGTGAGGGAGGTCTAAGGTATAAAAAATACATTTAGCTTAAATGTTCCTAATTTGTCACATAGCTGACTCTATAAATCTGTTAATGAAAATTTGAGTAAAGTAAAAGCGTAACACCTACAAACAATAATCCACAAACTGTCTGAGGCCTTTAAGAAAGCACTGATGTTCACACACCATCACCTTTGTCAGTTTCACCACAGATGTGACTCATATTTCCCAGGAGTTTAAAAAGGACTGTAAAAACTTACATGCAGTTCAAAGCAATCATAGTTTCACCAACAACCCGATAGAAACAAGTTATTGGTTCACATGCCTCACATTTCAATGATGCAGTTATAAAAGATCAACAGTCACTGGCCATTATTAAAGGACATAACAGTAACATTTGTGAGCGGTTACATTCCACGTGGAAAAATGAAACCAATGTTGAGAATTAAGTGAATCCTTTAGGGCTGTAAATCTCATTAAGTATGGAGTAAAGATGTGGGAATACCCCACATGGAAGGATTTATGAAGTCCCACCACAATTTAGTGTAGACATCTGTGATTAACTGTATATGAAACCACAACAAGCTCAAATATTAAAAAATAAGCTATTTAAGACCCCTGATGGCACAGTAGTGTTAATTTAATGTAAACTATAAAAGAACTACTTTGTAAGAAGTAAAATAATATTTTTTTAAATATAAATTATTTATAATATTAATAATTAGCCAACTGCCCTGCTATCGTCTTCCATCACTTCACCCTGAAGCCATTATGGACACTGCAGCATGTATGATGGCGTGCTAATGTCCAAACCAAATTATGCATAATAATACTCTAATTCAATAGAAGGAGAGAGCTTGGAGGGAAGCCACAGTTCACTTAACGACCTGATGGATGATTTAGAGTCTGAGCGCGACTTTAAGCTCAAGATTTAATCGTGCTCAGCGATTCTGAGAGAGGAGCCGTTCCACATGCAGACGCCGTGTGCAGCGCGTGTGACCTTGGTTAATGCGCTCAGGCTCGCACGCACACGCGGCCGCTCTTTTCAATCACCTGCGGGATTGATTCCGCACTGTGACCCGCAGTTCAAAGGAGAGGATGATTGGTGTTTTAAATGTGTCTCATTATCTAAAAAAGAGCGGGACATCCTCAGAAGCATAACTCTAATGGTTGACCCTTCCTCCCCCTGCGGAGGGGAGTCATTTTCTGCCCTAGCAGTCGCTGGGTGGACTGTAGACAGTCAGTCAAATGGCTCTGATGCCAAATTGGCAAGAACAACAAACGTCAGCCTCGCGGTGCTGACATTATTACATCTGAATGGAGGAAGCTGATGGAGAAGCAGCGCAGTCTCAGGGTAAAGCAGCATCCCAGCAGGCCGCTCGTCCCTGCGGAGTGTTCCAGCTGCATCCTCCCCACACATGTGCTGTAGGAGCACATGTAAACAGACGATGCAGAGGCATAAATCCACCAGCAACAGCTGAATGTAAATATATGTTCTGATCCCATGGGCAGATGGGGAGAGAATGCACAGATTCACTCGCCACACACATGCACACACCTCTACTGGTCACAGATACAGTATACTGTAGGTTGAAACGTGGAGCTCATACATATTTGAAACCGCGCCTTGTGCTTCACAGTGAGGCACTTATTTTGCTATTCACACCAGGGGGATAAAAGGCAGCAATCTCATACATTGAGCTGTTCCTCGCTGCTCTTCTGTTTGTGTGAGCGGCCCTGCCTTGCTGATCAGTGGATGGGCTGCTGCACTGCCCACAAAGCCCCTCAGATAAAAGAGAGAAAAAACAGAAAGGAATAGGGATTACCTCCTTCAGGTGACCTTCCACAGAGACAAAGATAAAAAAACAGGAGAGGCAGCGAGGAGAAAAAGACTGTGAAAGGCTAAGACACATAATCCTACTTTCTCTCATGGTGAGAACAGAACTATCTGTGCATGAATAAGAATGTTGGGGGCATATACCGACTACAAAACCATACCTGTTATCTGCACTCAGAGATACAGTAGGATTGGATTCTGCCAGATTCAATCAGAGCAGGACTAGGGATCTGGCTTACACTGGCTAATCTCACACTCCCAACGTTCGTGGGAGGACACAGCATTTCTCAGTTGTGCACGTGTGACTCTGGAGAAAGGCCAAGACGGCCATTATTTAACAGTAAGAAATGCACCATCGCACAAACACATGCTGCAAATTACAGTATATCTACAGGTCTGGGTAGTGTTGTTGGTGAATCGCCCTTTTTAGATAAAAACAAAAAACACATTAAGTCAAAGCTCCTCAGATTAAGTCAAGGTAATATACTGCCTGTCTGACAGAAGCAGAGCCAACATCAAGACAGGTTTACAGACCTGCGTCTGCATCCGGCTGCAGTGGAGTGAGGGTGAGAGAGACGCGCTAAACCTCACGGAGGGATCGGAATTTATGCTGGAACATTGTGTTCATTATTTGGGCCCAGCACTTCTGGCCTCAAACTCTCAGTTCAATAAATATGGATATGAGAAGAGATTTACTGACAAAAGTTGGTGAATAAAGTGGAGGTGCTGGAAATTGACTGTGAAATATTGCTACGTGGAAGAGGCGTGAAGCCCTATTGTGAAAGAAATGATGAAATGATTTTCAGCCGCAGCAGGGCTGAAGTCTAATTAGCTTACTGATGCTGCCTTTATTACCTGGCTTAGTCTTTGGCCCGCTCCCACCAGGAAACTAACAAGGGGAGCACGGAGAGTCAAAACAAATTTGTGAGTGTGATACAGGGACTCGGCTCCATCGTTTACATGCATTTGCAAGCCTGATTAGTGAAGAGGGACAGCTAATGTAATTGTACACCGTGATGAGAGCAGGTGGGTAATCTGACAAGTGAGACTAGAGCCAGGGCTTCATTCATCCAGCTTCACTGAAGCATGACTCCTCACTTTGTTCACAGGGGCCCGACAACAGCCATATTACTTGCAGGCAGCCTCGCGGGGTTCAAGATTAAAGTCTGGTCGTCCCACCGAGTGACTGGAAATGGACTTTTAACCTGACTTAAACACATCCATCCATCACGCAGAGCAAGCCAGAGCTAAGAGGTTAGGTTGCAGTTACAGGGCTGACACAGAGACCAAAGACAACTCTGTGCAGCTGCACCCTATAAATCTCCATGTGTGACAGCAGCCCAGAGCTTTTTCTCAGTGCTTTCACTTGTTATACAGTATATACAAAATGCCCAGGATGGCACCCAACATCAGTATAATGTGCCATAACTCATTGAAACAAGAGACACTTAAGGTGGAATCCAATTGTATCCTCTTCCTTGCAGCTACAGTACCTGCAGTCATTAGCAGTGGAATCTGATAATGTCCTGCTGCCTTAATGGCCTCCTGCACCTGACAGGACTGGATGTCAGTCTCCACCCGTTCGGGGCAGCATTGAGTCTTTTACTCACTGTCGGTTGTGTGCCAAATCGTTTCCGCCAGGCCTCTCAGGCTCCGAGGACACTACCAAATTGTTTAAGGATGGATGAGGCGTCAGGAGGCCTCAGAGGAAGGAGAAACACGCCTATCCATCACCAGGAATCTGTGAAACACACACACAAAGAAGCACAAATGGAGACGTACTTGCACAGAGGACGCATACATTCAGGCCTGCATCCTGTGCATGTCTGCCGCTGCGCTGCCTGCTGAGTTTCTCAGGCCCTGACCACTCTACCAGGACCTGCTGCCTCATACAGGCCTCCACAGGGGCATGTTGATCCTTTGTGCCCAGGCGCGACCACCTCTTGTGCAGTTGTTAGAGAAACTGTTCACAGAAATAATGAAGGAGCCTGTTGAACATTCAGCACCGCATGCGGGGGAGGAACAGATACTTGTTGGACGCTGTCCAGAGAGCAGCTTATCCCAAGGTTTGGTTTATCTCAGTAAGTAAACAGGAGACATTACCTATCACCCATCTGATCTGTTCTACTGTAGTGCTTTAAGTTCCCCTTAAGATTCAAACAGGATTCAAACGCACTATTAATATCTGTCAGCGAAAATGTGCAATGTGAATTGTGAAATGGCAGTTAAAAAAATAGAGAAGGAAATGGCCGACAGGGAGGCAGACACACCCTCCTGTTGTCCCCATAGAGTGATGTTAAGTCTGAAGCTCAATCCAGCGTGACAGGTCAGACTTAACCTTTGCATTACTGGAGCTCCTGCGCATGTCACCATAGGAGGATGGAGGTTAGGGGGTGGTTTCGGGAGAAAAGAGGTGCAGGGACAGGCAGCCCGGGCCTAGGGGGTGGGGTGGAGGGGAGGCGTGGGCAGGTGGTGCCTCAGAGGTCAAGCGGTGCTGGTGGTTATTAAAGAAGCCCCCATAAAATGTTGTCCTGGTCCATGATTACACTGTCAGACGTGTGGGGGAGGAGATAAAAGCCAGATTGCCCTTTCAGGAAATAAAGTGAAATTTGTGATTTAATTTAAGGCCACAACAGTCACACAAACCAACACGAACAGTTTCATTGTGGTTGTCTGCCCATCCCTACAGTATATGGCCTGCAGACTTTATTTACTGTACTGGATGCCTCCATTAGAAACCTGAAACAACATCCTTCTTGTCTGTGTTGACAGATGAAAGTGTGACATTCCCCTTCTAACAACTGTGAAGGACGTTGATAGGCAACCAAACCTTTAGGCAACAGACTGCTCTGTTTTTTTCTGTGAAATATAAGTACTTGCAATCTATTCTCCTGTCAAAGGCCCATGATCCGCAGAAGGCGGTTTGACACGGTCACTGGGAAAGGGCTTAAGGCAAACAGCCACTGAGAAGCTGTATGGGCACGGCGCGAAAGAGTTGTTTTACACCGATGCAACGCTCAACAATGAGGAACAAAACACAAATGAAATTTGAAGCCGCATAAGCTGAGAGTCCTTTGGAAGAACATGTGCCAATAAAAACTTTAGATATAAAAGATGACAACACATTGTCCCTGAATATTAAAAACAAAGATCTAAGGTTGTTCTCATGAATGTTAGTAGATTAACCTACTGTATTTACACATGTTTCCCATATGTACGATCATGTATTTTGTTTTTGCAGGAACGTTTGTGTGAATGTTTGAATGTCAGAGGATGTGGTCTGAGTCTGCCTGTGTGGTGGCACTGTGGGACAGGCTAGTGTTTCTGCATGTGAAGGACAGTCTGAGGACACATCCAGCGCTCCTCGGCTAGAAAACGAGCTATAAATACAGACAGCAAGCAGACGCCCAGACCAACTCCACTGGGAGTGAGACTCGACCTGTATGTGAGCGCCGCAGCAACTGCAGGCAGAGATGCTGAGGCAGTAAATGCTCAAGTCTTTGACTTGAGTGTAGAAATGACATTTCCGCCCTCCTTCACATTTTGAACCTCTGCCTATAAATTGCGACTTACTGTGAGCACAGAAAATACTCATGAGCATCTACAAAAGCAATAAAAATATGAAAACCTTCTTTCAAGAGGAATGGGCTCTGGGTAAAACCGATGGTACGAAGGGTTTCAAACTGCACAACGAAGGCCAACCACTGCTAGGACTCCAGTGGTTCTTCATTGTGCGTGCAGGTTTGTTGGCCAACACGTGAAGGCTGGAGGACAGAGGGGTCTGAGGCGGGAGCCTTCAGAAGGTAATCAGTCATTCTGACTGGCAGCGTCTGTGTTAATGTTCTCACACTGGAGGTCTGCCTCACACATACTCCACGAGCGTGTTCCTTCCTGTCTGGAAATGACGTTGTGATGTCTCACTTCACCGGCTGCCAAAGGACAAGAGTGATGTGTGTGTCCTGCTTCGACAGCGTCAGCGTAAATGCAACTGGATCCTTTAACCTGTGTGGGGTAAAGGCACACAAGCTGCCTTTGTCTACAGCAACACGTGGATCGGTGTGTAATTTCCCCATATCACGTCCTCATTGGCTGAGATAAGACACAACATGGGTCTTCTGGGGTGAGCGTCTTTGTTGGTGGCTTCTAGATAGATGAAAATGTCCCGTTGTCCCGTCCATAAATGTTATTACAAATGAAGCCCATCTCGATGAAGCCTTTCTCATCTCCCCGTGGGTTTTATTCTGCAGGTCATTCTATCTCACAGACTCTTATCACTGCTCACTCCTCTGTCAAACCGGACCTGTCAACATGCAATCACACCAGGAAGGGGGAGGTCAGCTGCTGGTGGCTCCCTGCGCGCTGGAAATGATACCCCGACGGGAGAAATGGGCACATAAAGAAGACAAAGCAGACTTTTCCAACGTCAGTGCAACCGGAGACGAATGGTAAAGTGGGAGAATTGGATTATGGCAGAAAACAAAGGGCAAAGTGAATTGAGTTATGGAATCTATGTTGTTTTCTATGATTCAGTCATCCACAGCAAAGTCTTTATCCGTACAGTCAGAATATTACAGGGCGGAGGTTACACCGCGCTCCGTCCTTAGTTACTGAAAAGCTGAGCACTGGAAGATGCTTAAACTCTGAACTACTGTACTGTATATCCAAGCCTAGTTTAAAGGTAATACTGATACAGATGTTTGGTATCCCATAAAATAAATCACTAAAATCCCTCCCCCCAAAAAAAATCAAAAAACATATTCTATAACATATACTATAATCGTCTATGGACTGTAACTGTATTTTAATGATGAGTTATTGGTATTTTTCAGTCCATCCCAGGAGCCTCATTGATTGATTGATTAGGTCATTATGGTTTCTGTATGTGATAACTTTGATATCCCATCAAAATAAATCTCCAGAGAACTAGGATTTGGAAAAAGAAAACCTATAAAGTTGTATTGTAGTACAGAATAAAAGCATGTAAAATAAAAAGTCTTTGTTTTACAAAATAAAGCAGAACATCGTTTTCTGCTGACGACTGACCAACCATCAACAGCTGAGCCTGTGTCAGTCTTGGAAATGTGTACTGTCACCTAGAAAATTGTTTTGGCGACAGGCCATTACAGAGGAGACACTTTATTCTAACTGCGTCACTGGCTGATCTATCTAGGAGCGCTTGGGTCGAGCCACATGATTGACATGAGCAACACAATGCTGATATCCACCACTTCAAGCAGCTCTCTCCCACTCTGTCAAGGACAATTACAGAGCCCCACAGCTGCCATTTGGCGAAAACGCTGCTACATGCATCCAATACAAACAGGCCGGGCACGTGGCATGGAGGCAGGGCAGGCTGCAGAATGTAAAGACGACACCCGGTCCACAGAGTGTGTGCTGGCACCCATCATGCTGCTGGTTGCTGTCAGAACCATCGTTTGGGGAGAGACCCTCGCTGTGCATGGGAACAGATGAGTTTCAGGTGTTGAAATCATTTGGCCCTGATGCAGTCCCAGTGAGAATTAGCTGACAAAACAATAAGGAGTGTCTGCACGAACCTCACTTTTATATTGCCCTAAAATTGTTATTTATAATATGAATAATTCAATTAGTTCACCTGTATCTGTTCATGCAACGCTGGACAAAAAGGCATCTCTGCAGAAAGCATATGTTAATGGTGATCAGGTTTAATATGGACATGTATCATTTTCTGTATGCTCACTCTCACACATATGCCTCCACTTCCACATATTTAGCCACATGCTCACTCTGCTCTGCCAAACACGACGCTGGAAATTACACACAGGATGTCACTCCATCAAACGACATTTAAATAATGCAACAGACCGTCCGGTGAGTCTGTCTGGAGAGTGTCACATTTCACACACAATGTGTCAAAGTGTATAAATGACCTTTGCTTCAGTATTACAACAGGTTGCAATAATGTCAACAATGTAGCATGACACAATATTATATTGTGGTCATTTACGCTCATTTTCTGGCTAAACTAATTTGCATAAACTCTGCTAATGCTCTGAAATTCATAAGAGACCATGCACTGCTTCTGTTGCCCCAGATGGTCAACTCAGCAATGAACTCAGTGATAAACTCATGACCGAGTCTGGCTCTTTAAATGAGTTTGACATCTGGCGAATAGGTTCTTACATCTGTCTGATTAATAGTTCACATTTTGCTCTTGTAACTTGTGTGTGAATGTTCATTCTTCTTTAGCCAAAACACTTTCCTAGTTGTTCTTAAACGAATAAGTCTGAAGTGAAGGACTGCATTTAACCCAACTCCACTTTGTAACACAGTTTGGCTTCAGGTGCGGTCACAGGTCAGAGAGTTCACCTGGAGGAGGACCTGCTGTAAAACGCTCCCATCCCAGGAGGAACACAGTGCAAACACTATGTCATATAGAAAAAGGCCTTGTAGGTTAGAGCAAAGGAGGGTGATGGTTTGAATGAAAAGCCAGCTCAGCCAACGGGTAATGATAGTCCTGCATGATAATTACAAATGTGCCACCTTGTTAAGTTGTCACTGCCTGCGCAGCTCGTAACCTCAGAGCCTGTTCTATCACGTAGCGCCGCTCCCTCTGCGCTCAGTAATGTTGGTACCTGTCTTCAATAAGAGGATCCTTTCACAGAATGTTGGCACCGCCCTCGCATCCAGATAGCTCGCACCATAATCACCACGTCCCTGCAGTGTGTACGGCGCAGCCAACCGGCAGCACGGACAGATTCACCCACAGCCTCCATCCGACATGAACAGACACAACCCCATGCTAATGTTAGCACCAAGGATGGAGGGCGTTTGCCAACAGCAGCACAGTATCAAACCACAATGTATCGATACCTGAGAAAACATGTAGACACAAAGACAGAGCACAGGGTTTAGCGTAGTGTCTACATGTGGCCTCGCAGGCAGCGTGCAGCAGACGTGCTGCCACCTGTTATGACAGCAGTCCCACATGGTGCATTCTAGATGGCTGATGTTCACACTCGCCGTTAGTGAGATTCCACCTCAGAAGCAGCGGTACACAAGCGCACACTTCTTACGATCGATGCCTGTTCTGTACATCATGAGGGACTTGGAAGAACTGGCGCTACTCTTTCCTCTTTTTTCGCACTTCTCTATTTATCTCAGCTTTTGGTCTCCATTGGTTCTTCCCATTAGCCACTCTCCTTGCTTTTCAGTCTAGAGAGCTCTCCCTTCAAATCAGGCGATGGAGTGGATATAGCCTAAGGCCCTTAAGGGATGCATCCTCACCATATCTATTCTCCACCAGTAAAACGGGAGTCAAATGGCTGTGGAAGAAACTGATTACTGGGATATTCCTCTGTGTTTCTAAATTTTGATTGGAAGGATTCTGAGTTTCTTCAACAGTGCAAGGAGCCATGGATGTCTCGTATCCGATTCCAGCCAGCGAGAGGAGTCAATGTCTCCGAGACACAGAGCACCACACCTCAAAGGAGCTGAAAAACGTAGAATACAACGCATGGAGACTCTCACTGAGCTGCAATATGGCAATGTTTACACTTGCTCCAAGCCATGTAATAGAAATCATGCCTTGCATAATCAGTGCCTATCTGGAAGTGTAATGTAATCCCCTGTAGTGCATAACACCAGAGACAATAGGAATCCAAAGCAGAACAAACTGATGCTGATATTTGTTGCTCATGAGATGAATTTCCCTTAATACCTGAAATGAAGAAAACCCTCATTAATGTGGACAGAAAGCTTAATGTGGAAGGATTAACACTTTAGAGAGATAGAAAATGAAAATAACTAATACATGGTTTCCAAACTGTCTATGAATATATGCAGATTATATAGTATACACTACTGTCATGTAATGTAACATAATGTAACGAAAGCATTATTCAAATTCTTAACTGACCATCAGCAGGAGTCACATAGAACCATGTAGTTCACTCAAGATTCCTAATGAGTGTGTCTCAGACACTAATTGCATTTGTGTGTCACTCAGTGCTACAACACGAGTGTGGTCCGTTCCACTCTTAGTATTGAAGATGGCCTGATGTCCATCTGGAAGTCATTTAGACTCCAGTGCTTGTAATTCTCCACGGGGTGCATGGTCTTTTTGGAGCACAGCCAGTTTCCTGCATCAACGTTTACCTGACATTATTCAATAGCTGAAGACATTTCCTGTTCTATTGTGTCATCTGACGGCATAGCTGCAGAAATAAACATGTTATTAAATAATCTGAGACTAAGGTAAATATGTTAATCTGTGTTTTTTTTAAGATATGGTCAGATTTGTTAGTTTGTAAGTTAAATCTAAACAAAAAAATAGGATCTATTCATTTTTACAGTATATTAATTTTTCAAACCAAAGATATTTTAATCTTTTCAACATGAAATAGTTTGTGAAAGTAGCTTGAATTTGTTTGCAGTCTGATTAAAAGATTCAAAACCCAACAGAATACATTTGAATTTAAAGTAACACGGCTGCATGACATTATTTTGTTCTCCACAAATTGTTTAACTCTCGAGGGAAATCAGCTGAGAGACAACAAGCAGAATAATCTGTCAATAAATCAGGATAAATTTAAAGCTAAAGTATGATGCTGACAAACAATAAAACTATTTGCTTCTACCTATTACGAACTATTTGTTATGTGAAGGCAATTTCCTTAATTGCAGGCAGCATGTAATCGATGTGATTTCCAACCATTTGCCCATGAGTCATCATACAACAACAGTAGTGGCGATCAGAAATTTACACAAGTGTCGATACGCTTTTCTAAAATGATATATTTACTGTGTTTGCAAAGGCATCAATTTTAACTGTGTTGATGCAAAGTATTGATCTGCTTAAGCCCTTCTTCAGGTGTGGAGGCAGTGTCTGCCTGAGGAGGAGACTGTGGTTGGAGCTTTAGCCGTTCAACTGAATCATTTACGCGAACGTGTCCGGGTGCATGCTGTCATTCAGATGCTCAGGTGTTGCTCCACTGTCATTAGTGGTCAGTGTTTCTGGGAAGAACAGCCCGAGCTGTGAGGGAATGCAGCGACCGAGGCTGCTGTTTGGAACGGCTCATGTTTTCCACCTCTTGGGTAATAGAGGTGGATCACTATGTAATCACGGCTCTTTGTTATGGGTTGTGACTTGGCTGCTGTTTTGTGATGGGGTGGGGGTTAGAGATGAGATGAAGCTGCCAGTACAGACCTGGGCCACAGCCAAGGTGAAGAAAACCCAAAGGAAAATACAAGAAGGTAATTGTATATCAAAGTGAAGAGGGAATAAAAACGCTTCATCTGCATTTGAAGGGTTACGGTCCAATGTTTCCCACCAGCACGGTCACCAATTAGATGGATCTTGGATGAAAAACAAACAAAAACACCCCAAAAACTGAGAGAAAACAGAACATAATAACTGAATAAAACATATAATAAATTAAAAATAGAAAGAGGTGAATTCATGTTGAGGCACCTTGCAAATCTGTGCCAGAATTTATGATTATCATCCCAGCAGGGAGACATCAAGCTCTACTAAAGGGGCACTGGGTGCAAATACAACCATATTCTCGGACAGATTTATTAGAGGGCATGCACTCATAATGAAACTGAGAAGCTGCTTACATTTACTTACACTATGATTTACAACCTGGCAACCCTCGCTCCCAAAACCGCCTGCAACAATTTCCCTTGATTTTGTAGGTCAGGTAATTTCAGGTGAATGTTGAATAAGATATTATTAAAATGATCAAATACATTTATATCTGGGCAATTCATTTAAAAATGAATTCTTGTTGGGTTTGACCCAGTGTTTTTCAGATATTACACCTGATTTGACTGAAACACCATAATATGACAGAGCAAGATGTCTGTAAACCTGAGAACCTCTGTCTTTAACGGCTGAGGAGAGAAACTCATGAGACAAATGAGAGACATGTCAGAACAGAGAACGACATTATAAGACTATACTGATGAACAGCAAAATGGTTTGTTCAATACACGATAAAACCTCAAGAGCAAACAAGTAGAAAACACTGAAGAAAATAGTATCATGAACAACTCAAGACATGACCTGGAGGAGCCACTGTTTCTGAATTCATGAACTCCATACATGTATGTGGATCCCTGGTCTAAATGGTAGCGCTACAGTATAGAATATCATCAGACTGCAAATACTTTGCACTAAAACTTCAGAAACCTGCCAGAAGCCTGTTTCTGTGAGTAGTGGCACACTGCAATAACCGCACGGTCCATGCATAGGAGCACCTACTATAGCACATCAAGCATAAATGTCACAATCAAATAAAGGCGCTTCACTGCTTCCTCTTCCAGGATTATGGAAAAGCCTGTTCAAATATCTAAATGTCAACTGCGCATAAACACTTTCCAATTCTGCCCTGTGCAAGCAGCAGCTAGGAGTGTGGAGGTCACACACGCTTTGTCAAGCCCTCAATCCCCACCGGGGACATGCACAGAATTCACAAACACATCGCACAATGGCAACATCTCATCATGCCACAATTAGTGGTTGAAAATGAGATGGAGCTCAAGGGTAGAGTTGTGTCTAACACAGAAAAGGGAATAAAAATGCCTCCCAGTGTTTTTAAAGTGTTTTCTTTTGTTGCAGTTTTTAAAACAAACCATTTGTGTGTGTAGCCGTGCTCTCGTGTGTGGCGGTGATGATGCTGAGGGCTGGCTGTCATCACCGCTTTACCAGCACACATGTCATGCCAGATGATGGGTCATTTGTGCCTCCCTGCTGCAACAGGCAGCGGTCGACCCTTCCTGACCCGTCTCCTAATTACACCCCCAGGACACAGGAAGAGCCAATGAAGACGAAGCTGCTTGGACCAGCGGCCCTTTATGTGATGGAAAGTCAGACAGAAGACTGGTGTCGTCCAGCTGCAGAGATTAGTGCGGAAATTTAGGGAATTAATGGGAACCTCTTCTTCAGTTTAGAGACGTACTTAAGGCCTTGAAGATCCTAGTGTGACTTGAAGTACTGGGGTTCCTACGAGGTCAATGTGTTTACGACTTCATGTCCGCTGCTGGTGTCTGTGGGGTTAATGCAGATGAGATCTTTTTAGTTACGTTCCACGGGCTAATTGCCCAGGTTATTAGCATAAATAGCAACCCCTATGCCCCAGACGGGGAGGAAAGAAATCCCTTCCCAATTATTACAGCCACTATGATGCCAGCATGTTCTCCCAGCAGTCTGGTTAACACCAGTGTCAGCTTGCAGTTGGTAGCAGGCAACAGCTGATGGCCTTTTCCTTCAGACTTTTTAAACTATAGCAGGAACTGACTGTCAGTGAGGAGCGTATTAGTTGGTTAGAAATACGCAGTTCTTTGCACTGGACTTTAGATATACTGTACATGAGACCTGACCCAGTGCTCAATTCGCTAGTTATTCAGCCATGCACAAAGAAAACTGGGGCTTCAAAGCTCGTTCATACAATTCTATGGACATTGTATGAAGGTGGACCTGGCCGGCCCTATAACAGGACTTTATCGTACTGACTGAAGCACAGCGCTGGGAGGGTGCGGATGCAGAGTTGAGTGCTAGCTGTAGCTGTTAGGGGGAGATGGCATTTATTACAGCATAAGTGCAGGTTTATACTCAGCAAATTTACAACATGAGAAGGAAGTCTGGCCAACGTACAGCGTGACTTACATCTATGGACCACAGCCTGGATTTTGAATGTTTACTGCAGCAGTCAGAATCCCATCCTACAGCAAATGGGAATAACTGAAAGAAGGCCAAACATTTGATATCCTCTATTTAAGCAAAGTTAGGAATCAAATATGAAGGCAGATATGCAAAATAATGAACATGTGCTGTAAAAGAAGGGAGTCGCACTGAGGATGTACTTCATGGATCTTCTATAGTCTAATTAGTGGAGCATTAATTAACTGTTCTTCTTTGGCTCTGACTAAAAGCAAATTAAACCGTATTCAATTAACAATTAACGTGAACTTCAATTAATTAACATTAAATTAAATTGTACAAAGGATAAATGACTCTACTGTCTATACAGTGCAAACTGTATTAAAGCATACTTCACTAAAGTAACAATTATAGGTCTTCATCTCACGTACTTCTTGGCTCCAACTTATTTTATTTTACTGCAGCAGAAAGCTGTTATAGTTTTGCAGGGGAAACATTTTAGTGTTGTGAGCTGCTGCGTGAACACTTTACTCACTAAGGTATCATCATGAGACAACGCCTCCAGATATAACTTACAGTATTTCAAGGTGAAATAAAAAGTAGCCTCTAAGTAATGTGTTTGCAGAGTAGATATGTGACCTGAGGTTAAGTGGGAGACTGTGGCACAGTTGGTTATAGCTCTTATGGTAAAACAACAGCGCTATCACTATAAGTCAAATGGCTGATCCAGCAAGCAGACATTTACACCTCTCACCGGCCTCTTTTCCAAAGCCTCTCTTCTAAGGCTGCTTAAAGCTGGCCCTGCTCCAGATCAGATATGTGTGAGCGTTTCTCATGTTTCTCCTGAAAACAGGCTCAGCGTGCAAATTATTCAGCAGCCTCGTCTCCATACCAACCCACCCCGAGGCCCTTTGTCTAGAGGATAACTGAGCTTCAGGACACGGGCAACAATAACGAGGCCGAGTAGTTCTAGAGAACTAACACGGAGCATGAACAATAGGACGGGTCTGCATAAATGACTGCTGTTGTGTAAACGCTCTTTGTGCACATACCATTTGACATCTTAATTCATATTATGCTGCTTGGCTTATTCTAGTGTTTGTCCCAACAGGTTTGCCACACACTGTTACTGGATTTCCCATTTGACCTTTCTGGATTCATTACCTGTGACTGATGAAACAGTGTTTCATGGAAAACATTGTTTATGCTCTTTCTGCAGGGGAGTGAGAGAGGAACGGTAGATTAAGACAGTATCAACTACACATTAAGTTTATTGGAATGTATTAAATGGAAGCTCTACTTTAATTGCGGTCTAATAATATTTAGGAATTCATTTTAATATGTTCACATTTAAAAAAAGCAAATACATCATTAATAGTAAATATAGGGCAACAACCATGAATCTGTTTTTTTTTTTTGTTAAAACCTTTAACATGGTCTACTTCTTATATTAGCAACCACCTACGTAGCAGAGACGACTGGTCAGCCTTGCTTTCATCTGCCTACAGCTGATTTCTAAGACAGTTTACAGCCTACATGTCTCTGTGTTTTTCATTTATCTGTTTCAATATCCTGTCTACTGATGAGTCTGGGAACAGGGTGTTGACCTTACGTTTAAATCCCAGGCGAGTCCATTATAGTAAGACAGGACAAAGTGCTGATAGAGGGAGATACAGCGCAGAGGACAAAGGACACATGTGGCCTCCTGGTTTTACAGTCCAGTGGGGCTAATTTTATTATTGTGTATCCACAATTTGTGATAGGATATCTGTTTATGCCATGTGTGTCCCTGTGATTGTGCTGTGCCATGGGGTCACCAGTATATACCATACAGAGAGCTGCAGCCGGCGCCACTGTGGTGTTTCTATTTCCCAAAACAGCCAAATCTCCCCCAGTGAAGCAAATCCCGTCAGATAAGAGCAGACAGCTATCGTTCCATTTCATCCACACAGACGTGCCCGCTCCACGGTGGGGGATTAAGCCAAAGGAGAGGGTGACAGGCCTATCTCTGGGTTTTGGGGACCTTTGTGTCAGTGTCTGGCTTATCCTGTGCTGTGATGTCTTTTTTCCCAGTGCATAAACTGTAAACACCTGGGGGAAGTGTGTTAGGCATGGTTAAAAGTCTGAATGAAGGGAGTGGGTTTTACATATGAACAGAAAAGATGTCATCTCAGAACATTTAAGATCGCTCCGATGTCATTTGTAAATAAAACCTTGCATGACCCACTTAAACTCTGGTCTTGATAAAGTCCTAAAAAAGCTTTTACTCGGTTTTGAATCTTCATTAATTTCAGCTTTTAACAGTAAGTCTGACCTTGAAGCCCCTGACCTCTAAGCTTGTAAACATAAACCAATTTTGAACATGCTCTTAAAACAAAGAGCAAACCAGTTATAAAATGCACATAAGGTAATGAAAATAGTCATTGAATATTTAGCCTTGGGCAGGGCTATTTAAACGCACAGTTACAAGGACCTCTCATATTTTGTAGAGCACTCCATCATCTAGATGAAAAGTCACATAAAATCAATTAAAGTGAAAAACACACACGCAAATACAAGATCTGAGAAGATTAAAGTATAATATTGACCATTGAGGAATGGATGCCTCCCTTTCCAAGTTGAACATGCTGTAGTTCATGTTCTGTGCAGTAGTGTTTGGCTCCTACAGTAATGCTGTTTATCAGTTTCAATCTTCCTCCTGATGCACTTGCTATAAGAGAACTATCTCATATAAGACAATGGCTGCAGTTACTGTCAGTGTTGCATTTCTCCTTATAAGCTAAACAGGACCAACATTCAGTAGAGCCAGTAAACACAGAATTCTCTGGACCACAGTTGATGACTGGAAAAATGCATACTGCATTCTGTCAATTATTATCTTGCTTTCCATTGTATGTATTCCATTCCCAGCAAAATGACATTTCACCGCCCCCAGAAGCACCGTAAAGTGGGCTTTATGGATGAAATTTCTACAGCACAAAAGGCATAATTGTGGGCTCTAATCTGACATTAAACCACTCCAAACGTACAAAGCAATTTGTCCTTTTACTCTGACATCTATTTCACAAAAAGTGGCATAAATGCATGCTGCTTCACCAAACGCTGAGCTTTTACATTGTGCATGTGGGAAGGAAAAAAATATAATCTCTCCTGTGGAAACACAGTTCTATGAAATCACAATTCTAACAATTTAAAAAAATGGAAATTGCTGCAGATCTGCGGATGTGATCATTTTTACAATGATGGAAGCCGTGTACTGTAATGGTTGACAGACCTAAAACACACTGCACTGCTCACAATTACAGCCAATTACATCACTCCGTCAGACACTCGAAGTGCTTCCTGTGATTCAAAGCAACTCACCTCCCAAAGATGATCTTTAGATCGCTGTATACAACATGACAAACTATTAGAGCTTCTGATGGATAACAGAAATTCACTGAAGTCTTTTTGAAAGGAAGTACAGCCAGTGGAGTAAGATAGCAGGTCCAGTGGGCATTGGGGAACTCCCTCTTAGCTGAGGTGGTTTTATCACAGTAGTGTCTGGAGAGTTGGTAAAAATAATCTCTGCAGAGCACTGAGGCCTTGTCGTATTCAGCAGAGAGCTAAAGAACATGACATGAAACTATGAAAGCTACAGATGGCCAAAGAATCTTCTCTCATAACTATTATACTATATATTATTTTAACCAATAATAAATTAAATTTAACATAAAGATAATAAATATATCTGCAGTTAACTTCAAAGAAACCATCTCTTGGTGTGGAAGGTTTCCCAATACCACTGTGCCTTCCCCAGAACCATGTCACCCCCTCTGGTAAAGGTCACGGACGACCATGATGGATGGCCACCACTGTGGAATTAATTTAAAATAAAAAGCAATAAACATGGGGCTGGTGCTAGTGGCATGGGGGAATGATGAAGGACCCATTAGCTAAGCAAAGGTCGCAGACTCCTCCCTTGACAGTAGCTGTCAGCGTGGCGTCACAAACAGTGACATGGGACGAGAAGCCGCAGGGGGTCACAGGGGCAACGCCGGCTCTGCAGAGGTTTCTTTCTGTCACACTTGTCTTGTTTATCAGCCATGTCAAAGTGGCTGAAGCACATACTTATTGGGTGACAATAAGGGAATGACCCCAAGGAGTCTCTGAGGCGACTGAACGCGAGCCACTTGTTAACATTCACAAATGCACGCGCATTTTAAATGTCAGGTCATCGACATGCTTTGGCTGTGTCCTGTTGGTTCCGTGTCTAAAGCAGGGCAGCATTGCTCCGATTCAGCTAAAGGCAGCAGGTGATGAGTGCAAGTGGCCTTTACACAATACAAACACAAGCACAAGTCGTACAGTAGATCACAAGCGGCATCAAAGCAAACTTGGACTAAATACTAATGCAAAACCTGTGTAGCACATGGGTAATTTGCTGCCTTCAAATGCTCTCACTAATGGCATTTAATAGGTTCCGTGGGCCAAAATTGTGACAGCATGATGTATTTGGCCACCGAGCCAAGCTAATGACTGCCATCAAATGTGATTTGAGTTTTCAGCCGTGGTTATCTCAGTGAAGCCCAATTTATTTAGTGTCACCTTTTAACTACAGCATTTGGCATAGACACATGGCCAATGGAAACATGAGTAAAGGCTGTTTGGACTTTGCTAATCGGTTAATGATGGAGACATTTCAGACACCCATTTACAATATGACGCCTAATGATGCTATCTGCTGAAGGAAGGGATATGAATTGAGACGTTTATAGAGTCTGGATAATTGTAACAAACACAGCGATAATTCCAGATTAGCTCTGAGAAGTATATATTGTTTATTAGTAGTACAGACTTTAAATCACATAGAAAACAAACACATTGCACATCTAGGAATGTCGTGACCAACGTCTGAGCAAACAGACATTCTTCTATTGGGGCGACACATTCCTCAGCACATTCATCCTCTTCTATTACATTTGATTTTCACTTATCAGATGGCTGTTTTTTGAAAAAGCCTCTCTTTTTGGAGCACTCTCACACAAGCCTTTATCAGCTTACCGCTCATTTACATGTATAATTATTACAGGCGCTTCAGGAGCAGTTTGCTAAAAGCTTTATGCAAATTGTAATTAACGGTAATTAAAACCCAGCCTGCTTTGAACGGGAGTCATGTAACAGTACATCATTTACAAAACCAAATTGAATCTAATGCTTTTACTGTGTGAAATCAGCAGGCGGCTGAGATTGGGATAAGAAAGTCCTGTCTGACATTACAGTCCAAAGAACACCAAATACTGTTGCTAAACACTTGGACATGAGCCAAGGGTTGTTGTTAGTCTTTAAATGCTGCAATTATTCAGTCAAACAATTAAAGATCTGTCTTTGCAAAATGTGAAGATATAAAAGTAAATGCCCTGGAGTTGTGGTTTAGGACTTTCCCTGCTGAATAAGCCATAAACTTATGATTAGAGAGATAAATCATCTTAAAGAGACATACGCTTCATGTCTGGGTGTTTGCTCTGTTTTCACAATAAGCCTCCATGCATCGTGTTTCAGAGCCACATACGAACGCCACATTAATGCGTTATAAGAAAACAAAAACGTAACTCCACTTTCATCAGGAATGACTCATGGACCCGACAGAGCAGACTGAGGTAGAGCTCGGCTATTAAGTGTGAAACAATAATCAAGTTAAACGAGACACCAGTTAGCTGTGGTACAGTAGTCTGCCCGTACAATAAAGACTGCCCATGAGCCGTCAAAGAGGCCAAGCCAGTAAACATCAAAAGGAATTCTTCATGTAAACAGTTTGGACCTGCAGTCCCGCTGGGCGAAGAGGACATGCCTTTAAATTAGTTCTCCCCAAGGCAAAAACACTCTGAATAGCAAACAGTGATGGTTTCATACACAAACACGACCACACGGCCACACATGCAAACATATAAAGTATAAAGACGACACTCAGATCTCCACCATTCTGTGGAGCATGCACTTATTTTGCAGTGATTTGCACATGCAGCAAAAACAGGAGATGCACATGTTGGGCCAAAGTCAGATGCTGAGTTATAAACTCTGCAAATCCTACAGTATCTGCAATCCTCATGTTTACTGTAAGTGCATAAAATCACAATCATTTATATTCACCATCAGACTCTGACTGCATTTTATAGAATTAGAGTTCATCCCTGGAAAAAAAGAAATCAAATGTTGGCATAAAGATGTCTTTAGTTTTAGGAGCTTTTGGAAAACTACAAAGGTACAAACAAAACCCCTTTATAAAAAGTTGTAAAGCTCACTAGTTGACACTTCATTTTGTTTGTGTAATTTAAAACATATAATGTGTGAAGCCAACAATTGCCATTTAATAGGCGGCTGCTGTATGTGCCTGACTGTTTCTTGGCATATCACCTTGGACCGTAGTTGTTTGCCCATTTCCAGTCTTTGATATTAATATTTATCACATAATAATAAGAGTCCAACTTTTCCATTTACCTCTAAGGAGCTTTCAGAAACTACGGCAGCTTACATACTTTGCACATCCTTGGAGGAAACTGCTCCTCCGCCTCAGTTCCGGAGCTTTTCTTTCCTTTCTGTGTCCTGCATTGAACCTGGGTGGATGCTGTGAAGACACAGACACTCTCACCTTTCACGCACACGTCCCGTTCCTCTCTAGCTCTCACCATCGCTCATCTTCTGGTCAGCCGGGTATAGATTTCAGCCCCATCTTTATACTCGCTATACCCACATGTTTTAGGGCTATTAAACTGTCAGCACAGATTTACTCAGGATGGAAGCAGAGTGAAGCCAAGAAATGATGCCGACGCGCACATGCGAGGGCACAAAGAGTGAAGAAAACAAGTGAGATGGAGGCTCGAGTGTGAAGAAGAATAAGAGACTAAATAACATGTAGAGTATAGCAGAATGTGTCAAGCCTTTTAATGGCTGAGTTCACAGCGGGAGCTGATGATTACACAGTTGTATCTGGCTACAAGAAGGATTTTAGAAAAGCCAATGGAGTGAGAGACTATGACACTTTACATTAGCACACATATCTTATTCTGTATCTCTTCCATTACTTCATGCCACAATAAATTAAACTTCTTATGTGTCTTTACAACATTTTAAAATAATAAAATTAACAGGACGATGATCTTGAAGAGCTGGAAGGCATGTGTTAATGAATAGTCTCCAAAAGGAGCCAGGCAGTAAATAAGCCTCTTTAAATGGCCACAGTCTGAAGGATGATGTTCTGATGAAGACAACACATTGGGAGACAGGGAGCCATGCGGGCTGTGATGCATCGTTACCCATCCTCAGCAGAAATGCACCAGCATCTCACACTCTGTCAATTTATTCATAATCCTCCCACTCACCAGAACACACGCACAGCGGAACAAGGTGTGACGAACTGAATGAGGGCACGGATGTGGACGTTGATGGCTCTATCTGGATACTACTCCTCACGAGGCATCATCCACTCTGTGTAATGCTGACAGCTAGAATAATAATGGCTGTCACGGCTCAGCGAAGGAACGCTTGGACCTTCACAGCCCAGACTCTACACTGGGCTTGTTTAACTTGCATATTTTCCTGGAAATAGCGGGTCAGCAAATCTGAAAGGATCCCATAACGCCTAAGTGACAGGTCTCTGACATGACACATACTAATTATTTCACATACTGTATGCACACACTGTCCCAGACCGTGTGAAGGAGACACTGATGAGTCTCTGGCCTATGAACAAACAGCATGACAAATTGAAAATACCTTGCTATACAATAAATACAGGAATAGTTGTATTACAATAAGTGAAAATCAAGTGCTATAGTAAAATTAATCTAGTGAAATGAGGTTTATTTGTAACTGTACCGTGTCCCCCAGCCTCCAGTGCACTGTGAAATAACTTTCACAGCAGCACAATAAGCCGCTTCTGCAGAACCTGAAATGGTCCAAACAGACACGAGTTTAAGCTCCTGATGTATTACGTGTTCAGTGCATTGCCGTCTTATCGCGGGAATAGGTAGGCAGCCTTAAGAAGATCAATCACTGAGGCACTACACTGTTGCATGAGAGGAATTTAAAAGTCTATAATTGTTATTCATGAAAAATACACTGACAAAGACGGAGTCTCCTATTCAAACTAGGCGCAGCAAGAGGTAGAGTGAAAGAACACGCTCTGCTTTATTAACAGCCCGAGGGAACCAGATCCCCTTCAATAAATATCATTTGGCATATTCACATCCCACACCTTCAATAATTTACAGTATTGATTTGGAACAAAGTCATATACTGTGACATGAATGCAGAAGTACAGTGCCTTCATTTAATGCTTTAGTGATCTGTGGCTTTTGATTTTGTACATAAAAACCAACAACAATGAAAATACGTCTGAACGCAGCCTAAAGGGAGCTGTGAGAAAACCATCTGTCTCTGTAAACTAACGACTAGACAAAGAGAAATATGCACCACTGATACTTCACGTGACATCCTGATGCCCCCAGGCAAAATGATGAAATGCATCATGGCCCAAACAACTTAGTGTTTAAAAAATAAATCACTCAATCCCCACATTTTAAAGAAGAAACTCATTAATGATTCACCCTTTGACAGTCACTTACAGTTTTCTCCAGGTGATTTAATGCGACTTTGTGTAGTAATTACAGAATTATGCAGAGTGAAACGCAGTAGAGGTCTGTAGTCTCCATTACAACCAAATTATTCTGACTCTGCTCAGCACCGTGCCCAAGCCTTTTCCATTCTGCTGATGTCTAGGTGTCTCTGTGCACACGCACATTATAAGATTATACTTCTATTTTTCATGACATTATATGATAAGATGTATAAAGTTATTGTAAACTCCTCCATCTTCACCAAGAAGTACAGAGGACATTCTGTATCATGTATTATCTCCCACCCTTCACAATAAAAAGCTCATCATCTCTTTGCTTCTATCTCGATGGCTCTCATTCTTCTTTTCTAGATGAATTGATGCTGTACAGTAGCTCACCAGTCATCACTCCTCCTCAGTGTGTGGTATATGTACATATGTAGCAAACATCTAAAACACTTATTTCCCAGCCCTGACCTTAATTTCTGCAAAGTTGCATCATGTAGGTGTTTAAATCAGAGTGTGCTCATAGTTCACATGTCTGGAGATGCTCCAAGATGCTTATCTAACCACAGAGCAATTAGCAGCGTGCTCCTAGACAGTTCTTACTCTACAGCCTGTCTGAACCCTCTGCTAATAAAACACATTTAAATAAATCCAAAACAAAAGGTTGACAATGAGAAGCTTCACGGCATGTGTTATCCAACGTAAGGGCCAGAGGTTCGCTCGACTACGATACAAACGAGTGGAAGCGGTCGATTTCCCTGTGCTGTCTGGATCTGCTTCGTGGCAACTGATGCGGAAAACCTTTTCTTTCTTCAGGTTTAGAGGCAAAAATCCAATGTCAACCCCCCTGAGATCTGACTCTATTCATACCTCTGAATGACACACTTCATACTGCCTGGGTTGAGGAACAGAAATGATTAAATCCAAGCAGTGGCTGCTCTCTCCGCTTCATGACTTGGTTCACCAAAGAAGCCAACTGACAGACAGACACATTCAGTGTCACCAGATGAAACCACCTTGAGAACAATAACATGACAATGTCTGACAAACAGTTAGACAATAACTCTAAGTGATCCTTTTTTAATTTGACTGAACTGGTTGAGGCTGCTCTTATCAACTGTGTCATATGTCCAGATGCCTCTCTCACAACAGCCTCTCAGCAGGGCAGCAGAGGATTAGTAAAGGATTCTTCTGCCATCTCTGGAAGCACAGGACCACAGCCAGCTGCCTCTAGTCTAGTGGCAGGAACCGCAGCCCATCCAGAACCAAAGCCGGCCCCTGACTGAGGTTTACGCAGGCTGTCGAGCCAGCTGCCCACTAATTAGCCTATTAAAATGGAGATCCAGGTACAAGTAGAGCAGCTATATGAAGATCAGCCGCTTTCATATCTTAAGCCCTGGGCAAAGTTAAAATGGATTTTCAGTTCTCAATATTTTTTTATGTCTTCAGTCACATTGTCCACTTATGCCATTATTCTGATAGTAAAGTTTGGAACTGAGTAAAGTTTCACCTTGTGAATACCGTTTAAATGCCTTTATTATAAACTCTACGTGTGCAGCAAATAGAATTTGTAAATTCACCTTCTCCTACTGATCAATCCTCCATGCATTTATTTGCTGTTGTACTACAACATGATACTGACAGATCCCAGAGAGTTTTATTCAAGTGCTTCTTTTGTCCGATTATTCAATTACAACACATGAACCACTTTTACATATCATTTTACCAAGAGAAGAAAAAAAAAAAGAAAGTCAAAAAACTGATCAACCGCCAGCGTGATATCATTAACTCCAGCAGGGGAGACCATCCCTCTCCTTGAAGAATGGCTGACCGCCTGCACATCACTTATAGAGAACACATCAGTCTCTGGTATAACAATGTTGAATCACTGGCTGTATCAACCGCATGGAGCGACAAAATTAAGCTCCTAAATTTCCCTAACAGTCTCTGATGAGTAATGAATCCCTCTGGCTCCCAGGCACGTTCATCCTTTACCAGAGACAAGTTGATTGTCTTTAGATGGCTCTCCGTCTGACACGCAGACTGATGGACAATACTGTACACATGTATATGCACAAAGACACTGTTGAAATTTAAAATAATATAATACGCCGTCAGTGCAGCACAGAATGAGCCACAGTATCTCTGCCTTTCTTTTCGCCTAAAAGTGTATTAAACCAAATATGAGACGTGGAAGATGCGTACGTTTAATTATTTTTAAGCTGCAACTCGTCATATTTCTAAAACAGCTACGCCAGGTAGGTCACACTAATGAAGAGAGCAATAGAAAAGTGCAAATGAATAAAGCAGATGCAGTAGATCAAGTCCTGGTTCACGCAGACAGCATACTAAAAAGAGCAGAGATGGGTCTGTCTGCCTGGACACAGGGCAGCGCTGGGATACTGATCATTTTACCAAAGACTGTGCTGATAGTGTTAGAATTAAATGTTTGCAGAGGACATTATGGGTTATGTTCCTTCTGCCCTGATCTTCCCGTCCTTTATTTTGAGTTGAGTGAGAAGCTGGAAGTAATGACGGACATTTAACTTGTGACCTGCACACGCGCCAACTCCTCTGTTTGGTTCCAGAACACCGGATGAAAAATGTACATTTGAGATCACCTCAATCAATACTCCCATTAAGCCCTAATCAATTGAGCATTAACAAGCTGTTTCTCAGCAAATCGCAGGCCAAGGATTATCTCTTACTGGTTATGCAGAGCACATGCACGGCATGTACCACAAAGTCAATTATACGCGATCCGAGACAAGCCCTAACACACATTTTAGAAAGAGCGCTGTGGCAGCCCATTTAGTTTGAATATCAAAGGTCATCCCATCAATTTTCTCTCCCCCACAAACACGTCAATCTCGACATGAATATTTAATGAACCTGAGCAGAAGTCTGAAACAGGATCTAAAACTCTCAGAGTGATGCACTGAAGGAACGTCCACTGTTCATCTTCCCACTGCAGCCAAGTGCAGAGTCTCTGCTGCATGAATTCTTACTCAGCCATTAACTCGAGTACAGCAGCTTCCTTCAGGCATAAAGACAGAACAGAAGAAATTAAAATCATAACTTCACCCACTTACTTTGACATTCACTTCCTTTTTAAGTATGACTGAACTTTCACTCTTATCTTGTCATGTTCCACAGTTAAACATATGACTTTACTATTGAAGAGCTTTATTAAAAGGGGTTAGTGTACATGAACTCATCTTCTGCTGGTTGCATCAGATGTCTAAACTGTCTGAACACCACAGGACAATGTTTTTATTTTATCACCCTCGATCTTTTTCACTTTTTCTTTGTAATATTTACATCTGCATATAAATAACTCACTATTTACTGTTGCGTATCTTATCTGAGAGTTTCTTGTACAGTACATTGTTTACTGTAACAAATACTGTATAAGTGCTGCTGGAAACATCTGTTCAGCAGGGACCAATATCTCAAACATGTACAAACACAGCTCAACTAACTTGCAGTACATTCATTGTCTGACATTTGAAAAGGCCAATCTAAATTGTTGCACTCTTTTCTACTGCAAAGCCTGAACATCACACTACTAGAAATCTGACTCTTGGTTTGTATTTCTACCAGCTTATCCCCTAAATTAGTTTTTAATAGTCTTCTCCAGACTAGTCATTTCTGTACAGCGAGCAAAAGCTACAGAAACAGCGGCGTCAAAGCCAAAGCTGGTGTAGTAACACTACACTAGATGACTTCTAAATAGGCAAGAAGACTAATCCCATACACACTGTGCCTCTAATCTCCATACAGAAGACAAGTACACAAAGTGAACAGAGAGGGTTTTATCCATGGATGCACTCTTCCACTGTCTGGGTTCCAGAGGTGTGGGTGCAAAGATAAACGAGGTGGAAGAGGGATTAAAATGTCCCAAACAGTCAGACTGTTTAATTGAAAGTCCCCCCGGGAGCCTGCAGAGGTGACAGGAGGGCGGGAAGGATGTCTAGGGAGCCCCCGCCAGAGATCCTCGTAGGTGAATCCATTCCCTCATCACCTCTCAATAAGAGATGATAAATAGTGGACCCTCAGGATCCCGCAGGGGACGGGCCACGCCACTGACCGCGCACTCTGCTGCCTTTGTGTCAGAGATAGAGCATTGTGGGCGGAGTTGTGCCTCGATCAATAATTAATCAAAACATTTTTTTGAGTGGTCTGAGCAGCTCTGAGATAAATATACCATGGCCCACATTTTCCGTTAAGCGTGAGCAGCGTTCTTTTTTTCGATATGGAAGAGGCCGGTAAACGCTGACAAGATAGGAAGGCTGTGACAGCCTGTGACAGAGCGAGCTGGGCTCACTTTAGCTGCAAGCTGTTCCGTTAGCTGCAGTAATGTCGGCTGTCACACACAAAGGGCAACGCATTAGAGCTAGTGCCATAGCCAGACTGCACAGCAGGTTTTCAGGCAGAGTACTGTAAGTGTAGGTGACCTGCACTTAAGCTGCATTCACAGAACAATACACCACAGCTGTGGTTATAATACAGATTTGTTACCTCGCCTGTGTAGACGCTTAAACAGAGGCTTCTTTAACAGGGAAGTGAGAATCAGTATCATTCCTATTTCCCTAAGCCTTTTTAAACCATGTTTGCATGTTTTTCTTTAATAAATGTTGAAATGATTTCATTTAAAATGGTAGGAAGTAAGAGTGTGATTTAAATCCGGTCCTGGAAACCTCTACACTATTTCATCTTTTGTTCTGCCCACTACTTTAACAGAGCACCCAACCATATGACTGACACGGCTGACTGATGGCTTTTGTCAGATCAATGGGATGTGAACAAGTGCTGCGATAATGTTGTTAGCGGCATCATTTTCTCTTGTTCGTGGTTGAACTGGTGATTGATAGAGGTTGTGAGTAGGTAGAGTAGTGGTAGCCAAGGTCAAAAACAGTGTACGGCTGCACTTGCTGTTAAAACAGTGAGAAAAGAGCTGCTAACGCATCTGCTTTAGACTCCTTCATTGGATTGTTCTGCTTTAAGGAATGTCCAGCGTGATCTGACACAGCCACACTTCAAATGTGTGCGCTATGAAAATCAGACAATGTCACATAGTGAGCTATTCCTGAGAGATTAGCATCTTGTACTGTCGCATCATCACTGCTGAACGCCTCCATCTTTGACCCGTGAAAGCCCGGAGATGAATAAAGAGAAGGCTGGAATCAAAGCCATAAATGGTTTCCCAAATCTATATTCAGTGAATGCTGAGGAAATGGCACTTAGCTGTGATTCACAGTAGATGCAGTGTCCATTAGGGTAAGAGGCACAAAGACTCCATTTAACAAAAGCTCCTGTAACGCTTTGGTTAATGTCAATCTCTTTCATGGTGAGCTAATGTGGTTATAATGATTCACGATGGAGGTGCCAGAGGTGCTGAAGTTGATTGGTTTAAATTTACTTTTTTAGCACAGACTTCTGGGAACATTTAGAGATTCATCCCACAAGTATTTGACTTAAAACACAGAACGAGCCACCGGCTCTCTAACCGATGTGATTATGTGGCTGCTAAACTCCTGTTAGTCTTACTTCACACTAAATCCACAAGTGTGCTCGTTTGCATTTTTAATTAGCTGAACTGAGAATATTAATTAGTTGAGAAAATGCCATTTCTTTTTGTTTAACAGATTAGAGATGCTTACTTGATTCTCAATTAGCTGCTTAAATAAAGCTGTATGCATTTGTTTGTGTGAAGCCGTTTGTTCCAAACCTAACATGCCACTATGCAAATAGCGGCGCAGGGCAACTCGACAAGCGTGACAGAAAACAAATCAGTCTGGGCTTAGTTCCTTTGATCAGCAGCAAAGCACGGCGGTCACTTTAAACAGAAAGTTTGACACATGTGGGTGAGTCATTATAACAACAACAACAACAACAACAGCATCTGAATTCACGCAGGTCTGGTGAAATGTGATTAATGAGATGCTGTTACTTGTTGAAAGTGGCTTTCTTTATAGAACATTACTTCACAAATTTAAACCAAATATTATTGGAGGTGCACCTGCAATTTAAAACAGTTTCCCTTCACTGTAGCACAGTACTGCATTTTGCATCCACCACTTATCTGTCTTGAATAATGTGTATTCACTGTAGGACACAGACTCTCGTCTCTGGCAGACTGGGATCATCTCTACTGTAGTGGTCATTACTGAATTTGCAGAGTGGAAAATGGCAACTTCACTTCTGCTCTTAACCATCTGGTGGCACTCTTCCAGCTTCCAAAAACCCAGAGCGCCCTCCGCTACAGTCCTATAATGGGACCAGAGGAGGCTGCTGCCAGTGAACAAAGGCTTTTGTGATGGAGATCACAGTCTTTCCACACAACAGTCTCATAATCACAAAACATCTTTGGACAATTCCCACTTACAGTGTTCATGTTTCTCCATTTTGCAGGGAATTCTGAAGCCAGTCTAAACAGAACTAAATGCAAAATCCAATGCTCTGCAGCCACAGACAGGCTCTGACTAATGAGTACATCAGTGATTAGGACCCAATCTGTATATCACACCTCCACATTACTATTAATAAACTATAATTGGTAAATGACGTTATTATTGCCACATTAAGAAAATCATTTAATCATCATTAACCTATAGTAATACTTCATTTTGCCTGTTTAGATTGTAATGTTAACTAAATAAACACATTCATATTACTGGTTTATACAAAAAATGATAAAATATTAGTTTAATGCACGTCATCACAGAAAAAGAGACAAAGGATGCAACTTGAGTAGGTCAGAGCGTGGCACTCGGGCTAATGCTGCCCTTATGGCAGCTTTGTTTGACACTGATTTAGCAGCAGTAAGTCACACCATTACCTAATGTCTTCCACAGAATTCGAATGACCCTCGTCATAAAGGACTTTAGCTGAGCCCCTCTCATGCCTGAGTGGCAGCGACCCCCTCTCCCCACGCCCACTGTTTTGACTGTCACCAGCCCCTCCCGTTGGCCCCTTCTCAGCCCTAATGAGCCATCTCCTGGGGCAGGGCTTTACCCCCGCAAGGGGTAAAGAGGCCATCATGTTGCCCATCTGAAAACGACACGTAGCCATGACTTCCCTCTAATTGTGTGTCTGTGTTGCCTCATTTGTTGACTTCATTACAAATTCACCCCCCCATACGTTCCCCTCCCCACTGATAGACCGGCTGTAAGCAATGTGGGGGAGCCTGCAAGTTTCTATTGGCTGGGGAGGACTGTGAGGACGCACATAGCATCCCAGCAAAGTACAGTGAAATATTAAATGCAAATACTGTACCTCATTACAAGACACAGAGAAATGCACACACCCCACAGGACCCTGAGGGACTGTTTGTGTCTGTGGTGGGTTTCAAAGTACACTAGCGAACATTAAATCCCCAGACTTCCTGCGACCCGTAGGACAGGAGACCTTTGGCTGGCACATTAAATATTGATGGTGTAAAGTTATGCAGATTGTTTATTGACTGAAATCACTGACGAAACGGGGGAGGGAAAGAACTCATGTCTGTGTAAAAGCATCACATCTGTAACAAGTTGGATTCCTATTCACTATTATTATCAGCAGGTAGGTAGAGTGTTTCCAGGAACCCACCATGTTATAATAACTGTGAAGTACTGTCTTAATTAGGCATTTCTCTAGAGAAATGCTTCAGCTTCCACAGAATTGATACAATTAGTCTCTAATACCTTAATCACAGCTGATTCAACGTAAACATGGCCCCTCTCCTCTGCCACTCCACTTGGCTGCGACATTTGCCAGGTGGTGTTTGCCTTCACTAAGCTTGGGCTGTCATCACTGCAAGGCCATAGAAGCACCCTGTTTATGTGATTGGAGGCAGTAAAGATACAATATGCTGCATTTGAACAAAACAGAATATATAGTCAATAAGTGCACAGTTTGATCTTTTTCTTTGTGTGTGTTTTTGTTAGCGTAGACTACTAATGTATGCTTTGGTATTTAATATGATTATGCCTGCACAATGCTGCACTGTTGATGAGGGTATTACTTTTGTCACTGCTCATAATCATGTTGACAAAAATGACATTTTGAGAACATGAGCGCAGGCTTCTAGGAGTCAACCCGATAATGTCATCTTCCTGTGAAAGACACATCCGACTGTCGAGATTGTCGGAGATGCAAATTAATTTAGCGGCGTTTAATTAGTGGAATATTGTTTTGCCGTCACAAGCTTCAGAAAGCAGGGATATAAGATTAGGTAAAGAGACAAGGAGAAGAATAACATGATGAGTCATAAAGCAGACAGTGTAGAGAGGAAGGAGATGGATTTCTGTGGCCACTTGTTCATGACATTTTTACTTTATACCATCTATTTTTCCTGAACTTGTGAAACCTCACCTCTATTATTTTTATATTGCGCAGGATTCTATGAGAAGAAACAAAAACAATTAGCATGATCACGACCACTGGATGCCATGTTACGGCATGTCCTGACCTTCTGTTCATCCAGCCAGTCCAGCATTGTTAGGAAAGAGTCCAAACCAAGCAGCACCATATGGTTCATCCCTGGATGGAACCATTCTGCCAACGATACAGTACCTAGACGGCTGGCACAGCTGAGGAGCACGACAGAGCACAGCCTGGGTACCAAATTCACTATGATGTTTATGCTTCATCCCAGAGAGCTGCAGCAATAGATAAATACAGGGAGATAAAGAGGGAGACAGTGATACAGTGTTTTTGCCTTAGGTGAGACACCTGTTACTGTCTTGACATGACAGAGAAAATAGAGATCAGAGGAGATGCTCAGGAGAATGGGCTTGTGCTTTGTGTGTGCATAGCCGAGCTCCTATTGCTGACAGCTCTTTAGAATTTTTGCAGGCTTCAGGTATTTCAAATAGACACAACAACAGTCAAGTTTTTGCAAGTTTTATGATCACATAAATACACATACTCACTCCTCCAGCAAATACACCTACACGCACGGCGCCACAGATGATCACAAACGTGGACAAAGATCTCTTTCACATCTGGAATTGTGGGTGAATCAATAGCACAGAACGCTCTCCGTTTTTCTACTATTGCTTTCATTGATGTGAGTGTTTCTATGGATGTTAGCTACTGTAAATAAAAGAAACGGAATCCAGCTGAACTCACACCCAACACGCTGAGAGTGGGTAAATCAATGCTGGCAGCCATGTTAGAGTGAGCAGACACTAAATAGCACCGGTGTCAGTTTACCTCCATGTTTAGGTAATGCAATCCACCTGACAGAACACACTGATACCCGCTGTACTGAGTACAATGCACCCACAGAAAATGTAATTACAACCTGTTTTTAAGTGTTGTCAACACATGAATAGATGTTGACGTCCACATGCAACCATAGCTACAGGGGATCCTGTGTGAAAGGAGCAGAGGGGGGAAGTATGTAGGCGGAGGGTTGATCCTGACAGGCTGATTGGCATGCAGGTGGAGTACTGCCTCCTCCCAATGCAGCAATACTTCGCTGCAACACTCTGACATGCAGGTGCCACTCAATCAATGCGAGCCCCATTCACACGCTTTCTTTAAAGCACAGACGGTGCAGGACTGAATAACAATTCCACCTGGCTCATCCTTCCAAAGTCTATACAAAAGCACATGGCAATAAACAATATTTCATTTAATAAAGCAGGCAGCTAAGCACCCGCTGGTGACGTCTGTGAAGTGGTCCAGCTGAAGATAATGATAGTAAATAAAAGCAAATGTATCTACATAAAACTATGCATATGAGCCTGTTATCAGCACGTCATGCTATCACGACAGCTTGCACTGCAATACACCATGTACTAGCGCTAGCAGGTGCTACTGCATCCTGCTGGTGTATCGTGCCTTCAGGAGAGCGAGCTCTCATTCCCACCCTGTAGTGACACAGGACATGGCCAATTCAGGCTTTGGTCTCAAGGTCCAGATAATTGCGTAGACTCATGGAGAGCCAGCACAAGGGGATGTGCCTTCAGGGAGATAAACCCAGCAGCGCTGTCAGAACCAAACCAACAGAAAAGCCAAAAGAATGAGAAAGGAAGACATCAGACCCCCACCGGTCAGTCTGAGAGACCCTTTAATACAGTTCATCATTATCACCCCTCTCCTGCTACTTTCCTTTCTCATCGCTACTGAGATCATGAAATAACACGTGACCCCGTGGGTCTCTGAGGTTAACACAAAACCTAATGACCTAATGGAATTTCTGACAGCAGAGCACAAAGAAACCAGGGCAATAAATGGAATTTCCAAACCTGAACATAATCAGCAAAACTGAGAGAAAAGAAATGAAGTCCTTTCACAATTCAGCAGGATCCTATCAACACCTCCAGAACCTGCTGTAACGCTGTATATATAAAAGGCACCAGGTGTAACTAGAGACTAGTAAAGAAGCTTGAATTGAATTAGTCCATCTTGCATCCTTAACACACTAAAATAAATTGGGTTGTTTTCAGTCACACTGCACACAGTGGAAGATCATTGCTGGAAACTGAATGTTGAAAACGGGTTGCTGAATGTCTACAAACAACGTAATAGTGAACTGTGGAGTAATTGGCTGCCATGGTCGGCTAAACATCACAGCCAGACACAGGGGCAGTGAGAGAGCTGACGCGTGGCAGGGAGGTCAGACGCATGGAGAACGAAGCAGGAACGGCTCTAAAGGTGAGTTTGGAAAAGAGCTTCGGTAAGTTGTATGGATCGAACCAGAACATCATCATGTCCACGCACATGCTGCTGCACCACAGCTGTGAGAGGGGAGGGGTGGGGGTGGATACCAAGAGCTGCATTGTTGATTGTTTTTATTGGCAATGTGTCCAAAAAAGTAAAATTAATTTATTAACAGGTCTCCTGTTCTACAGGTCGCAGGAAGTCTGGGGTTTAATGTTCGCTAGTGTTCTTTGAAACCTACCACACAAACAGTCCTTCAGGGTCCGTGAGGTGTGTGCTTTTCTCTGTACTAAGAATAACCATGCTCATTTAACACAGCTTTAATAATTTCTCTCAGAATACAGCTTTTCGTCCATAGAATTTACTTTATATACTGTAAGACCTGGTAAATTATAATTACATTAAATTATTCATGTTTGACTCAGAAGATATACTGCATCAACATGTATCGACATTTTTACATCATGTTCATCTTCTCCTTTGATCAGTGGTCCTGGATGTCTTGACAACCTCTGGGCTCCTAATGAGTCCGACACACGTGTGTCCTGGGAGATCTGCTCTCAGACCTGGATCAGAGCATCAGAGGGCTCTTAGACCGTCACTGGGGGTAATTGGTGGCCTTCGGTGCCTGATACTTCATCTTCTATACGTGCCCAATTGGATTAAGGTCAGGAGAGCGTGACAGCCAGTCAGTGGCACCGGTGTCTTGGCCAGCCAGTAACTGCCTGGACTTCAGGTTTGACAACTGCAGTGTGATGACGCTGCGGGCGCTGGGCTGTGAGCACAGGTCACATTAGATGTCATTTGGGCCCAACATGACACCCTCGGAGTCTGTTTCGAAGCATTTGCTCGGAAACATTCACCGGCAGCCGGTGAAGGTCCTTTTGTAGGGCTTTGCCAGTGCTCCTCTTGTTTCTCCTTGGGCAAAGAGTCGGAAGGAAACGCTGCTGTGTTGTTGCATGAATAGAGCCATAAACAGCTCTCCTGGTATCTCCTCCAGTGCAGCGTAATAAACATACAGCATTTTACTCTACATATTCTTGAAACTACTGCAGGTCACCAACCCCATTTCCTTGTGCTGTCTCTCTTTCTTCTTCCTCTCTCGCCTTCTGCTCTCATCTGTTGTCTGTTGTCTGAGCTTCGCTGTGCTGGACCAGCTGCCCAGGGGGCCTCTCCCTCTTCTGGCTGTCAAGGAAGCATTCCAGATGTCTTGGATCTGCATCTTTGTCCTCCAGAAGGGGTCCCTGCCTCCTGCTCGTCTCTCGCTCCATTCGATGCATCCATTGTGCCCGTGTGGTCTCTCTCTCTGTGTTTTCCTTTTCTTCTGTGCTATATGTGTGAGCACTGGCGTTCTTGGCTTTCGCCTCTATTGTGGCTGTGCAGTTGTTGTGGTCTTCTTACTGAGAGGAGGTACTGCAGTATGGCCCAGGTCCTATCTGCTGGGAGCACCTGGATGTTGCTTGATATTTTCCAAGGCGATAACTTGTGTTTTCATGACTACTCATGCTATAAGTCTACACTTACAGTATAAAACAAGATTGTAAGATGAAGTATTGGCCCTTGACCTATTTTGTTTTTCATCTTTTTACTTAGTATTAAGACACACCACAGCCCAAATGTCAATGAGACAATACTTAGCATTCCAGTATAACGCTGTATGAATATTTAGTTGCTGTGCTTTACTTTGAGATATATTTGCCATTAGAGATTTTTAAATAAACATGTCTTAATGGGTAAACATTCAATCTTGTCAAAGTCTAAGTACTTTAGTTTATAGTCATCTTTATACAGTCAGTATTTCAGATCCTACAGGGCTCGCAGGAACATGCTGAGTCCATTTTATCCATTTAGTTTAAAATAAGAGGAGACTGCCTTGCAATTTTATGATTTTATCCCACTTGGCAAGAATTCTGTCACTCCTGGTATGTGTTACGCCCCAGGGCATGGAAAATAGAAAATATGCACTTCGTCTCTCCTTCTATCGCTGTCTCCCTGTCTGTGTGTGTTACAAACACCTACACAAAAATATTTGTATGTAGACCAAAATACATGAAGCGTGTGGGTGTCTGACCCGAGTGTTGCCACTTGCTTAAAAAAATAGAGAAAATACTGCAGTGGGGTAGCTGTCATCTCCTTGACTTCAGCAGCGCTGTTTACCTGGTCCTCATTATGTCGCCCTCCTGGGCCCAGTGGTCTGCTACTGTATGTGCAATGTGAGTCAGCAGATGAAAGCAAGCAGCAGGTTTCAAGTTGACTGCTGGCTGAGCCAAAGCTTGGCTCTGTGACGAGTGAACTGTAAACAGGACACTACAGGTACTGCCTATGAAAATAAGCCACAGCATGTCTGACGCAGACCAACTCAAGCTTTTGTCCTGTGATGCCACGGCAAAGGAAAAATGGATTTGAAAGGAAGAACCGCAGATAAAAGTTGAAATAAACAAAATATGTGAAAGATGAGCACTTGGACAGGTTTTGATGGAATAGATGGGTTTTCATTTGGCATCCAAGCATCTCAATGCCGTATGCAGGTTGCATTCTATAGGGGTGTGGTAGAGCAAACAATGGCTATGATTACCAGCTGTTAAAATTCCTCAACGTTCTGCCTCTGGGTTCTACCATAAAGATGCACATCTGGAACCTTTGAGTTCTTTTACACCATCACACAACAGCTGCCATGCAAACGGCATGTAAACCAGAGTATTCACACCGCCAAAGTAAAGGTCTCTAAAAGCTTTACAGCAAACTACTCAGACAGTGGTTTGCAAGGTGAGATGTGGAGGACAGTGCTAAAAACAAAGCAGCAACACCCAGAGGTCTGTGATTACATGTCATAACACATAACGCTGAAAACTGTGGGTGTCCTGCCACAGTAAACCACTGCCCGCACTCGTTTTTTTTCCACAACTGACACACACAGAGCACGCCAGAATATAAACACGCCGCATAATAGCGGGCGACACAATATGACAGTTACAGTAATCCCATGTTTTTACTGGGGATAAATCAAATCCGACACATGAAACACAGCGAGCGAATGGACAGAGAGGGTTTGAGGTAAACACTACTCTCCTCAGAGTACGCTAGAAATACTCTGCTGCTAGAAAATTACCATATGCAGACAATTCAGCAAGAAGAAATTAAACAGTAAAATGATTTCCAGACTTATTGGGTACTGCATCACAGACGTAATAATGTCTTCCTGATGCCAGTGACAGTACTGCTTGGTAACAGAAATGTATGTGCCTGTTTATCATCCATCTGTGGTGGCATCTGTTTCATATTGTGCTCAGTCTCTGTTGCTTGTGTTTGGCATCATCACAGTTCAGATGTTATTTTTATCTCAACCAACAACCGGAGTTAAATTCTTGTATGATGTGTTTTTTATTGCTTCTATGAGGGATTTTTGTTTTTATAATTGTTAATATTTATTAGGACAGCAAGCAGAAAAAACTGTTGACTATAGGATATATTTACTGTACAGTCTGTGCTTCCTGCCCAACTTGTTATTGGTTGTGTCTCAGGAGAATGGAACACAAGTGATTATCTGTCAGTGTCAGGTGGAAGTGCAAATAAAAATCACTTGTACTAAAAGCCAGGGTCAGCTTTGACCTGATGTCTCCCATGTTCCATCTTCCACAAGGCTGTGATCCTGTCAAGCTGAATGACCCTGGTCAAGAGTCAAGACTACAGTCGTCTCCATGTGTGAAGTGCCCAGGAGGGTCATGGATAAGAAACTTCTGATTTAATTTGATAGCACCTGTGTGCTTCTCTACAGCTACTGCTCATCTATTGCTGTGCGGTAGGTCACAGAGTCATAAATTTCAACCCAAGTCATAAAACTGTCCAATCAAGACCACACAACTATGAAGAGAGGTTTGTCTTCTGCTTCTGAAATTTCCCAATTAGATTTCGAGCAAAAAAAAGAGTTTGTTTTATGGCTTACACATTTCTCTTGGTATTAAGTGGAGCTCCATATTTCATTTAATACACTGACAGCAGCGTGAGCTCCATCATAAACAGTAGTCTAATGTTCTGTGATGTGGCGGCAGCTCTCTACATGCATTTTGCCTTTAAGCATGGTTCAGACTGAAGAGCAATGGAGCCTCAGAAATCAAAAGGGATGCTAGCCAGGCTAAAGGTTTCAGATGTGGGATTCACCACACACCATTTCACACATTCTGGTCCCAAAGCAGAAAAAGAATGTCAAAGGAATAAACCTATGCATTTATACAGGCATGACCCCCACTCAATACAGAGAGGGGGATGGTGCACTGTGCCAACCATGAAATTAGCTATTTCAAAGGCATGTCAGCTTAAAGAAATCAATGTAGCCATACACACCTGTAAGGACACCGTTTCCATTTGGGTTAAATCCAACTTAGACCTTTTAGTGTCTGGCTCCTAAAAGGCTGAATGTTTGCCTGCACACTCAGGGAACATTACTGTATAACATTCTTGGAACATTTTAAAAACTAGCCACTAAAAAAATTATAGGGATAAATAATTGACAACATCATATAATCTACGCCTACAGAAAAAAGATTCCAGAGATAAGTGTCCAATCCAAATGATTGCTGAAAGCCGGTCTTTGAAGCTGGTATTAATTAAGACATAAAAAGTAATCTCTTCTTTTCTTTAACTATTTAGGCTTAAACTGTCAAAACGGTTCAAGAGTACTTAAGAGATGCGCTTACAGTCATGTTGATGTAGACGGAGCTGCATTTCAGTGACAGCATTCTGAAAGAAACTACTAATTTATGAGCCCACATCCATTTGAATTACAGACCCTGCTGCAGCGTTATTGCTTACAAAAGCGACTATGAGCATGAGGTGAGGAGTGAAACTTGTCTTTAGAGTACAGAATATGAGAGAAACACAGCAAGAGGGTCAAGCTAGTGAGAAAAGAAACCGGGATGATGATTGAAAGTGCTGAGTAAAAGCTGAGCTATGGGGCTGTGATTAAACTGAATGGACAGACATCATTTAACACCTTGATTGCATGTCTGCCATGTCGCTGTCAGAGAGACTGCTTCATCAAAGGCCTTTTGTCTGGTACAACCTCCCTACGTGGTCCAGGGCCTCTCCCTGGAGGCTGGGAAAAATATTGGTCAGCAAAGACTTTCCAAAAATACCTCCATGACACCAATCAAACACTGTCTGTCTGTCTTTCTCGTGTGCGTGGTGAACAATAGTGAGACGAGAATCCTCACAGCTCCTCACATTAACCTGTTAATGTACTGATGTAATGAACTCTCAATTAGAGTCATACTGTAGTAAACAGAAAACAAAATGATTTCAGAAGTTCACAAGCTTTTCTTTAACAAAAGCAGGATGGGTTCTGGCACTCAGCCAAGTACCTGAACCATTTCATTTTCTTAGCTGTAGACTTTATTCAGATAAAAAGTGCATATCTGCTTAACCTATAATTTCATTTCCTTTTGAAGCTTCTCAGACCATTAATGGGCAGAAAATGCTCTTCCACCAACACCCGAGACTCCACCGGGGAAAGTGATACAGCTACAGTTTTGGTAAAAGTATATACTGCGAAGATTAAAACCCAGTTTCTCAGGAAGCAAATTACTGCATGATCAAATCACTTTTCACAGGACATTCAATAAAGAGCCTCACAAATTGGTAAAGGGTTATTGAGTGGCACATTAAAATGACAGATCAGTTATGGCTAAAGCTATTTCATTGGTATTTAAAAGGGTTGTGAGTGGAGAGAGGGCGCCGGGGGTGAGCATGACAGTTCTTATAGCTTATACTGCATTCTCTCAAAATAATAGAGTAGATGACCACTCATCTGAGCATTTCTTTATATTTGGGGTTTAATTTATTGTACACTCTTCATCTACATCTCCATTCTTTCAATTGTCTTTATCATCGGTCTTAATAAAAATAGGGTCAATGGGAGGGGCAGACCTCCCAGTGACCCCAGTGTACCCCGTCAGACTAAACAATGATGCTGGGTCACATCGTCGTGGCCCGAGGCAGATGGCTCGCTCCTCTCTGCAGTCTCCACCATGGCCAAGGTCATCTCCCCTGCTCTCAGTGCACCTGCACCCCAACACTCCCATCATCATCATCAGGTCTATTCCTAGAACACCTATCACACACCATATGCCCCAACTCACCCTCTCCCATTTAAACAGAGGACAAAATGAACCATTTAGATTCTGCTGGGGTGTGTTACACCCTGTTGAGGACTAGCTCCCGAATGAAAATATCACTTGTAGTACATCAGTGAAAACGCAGCACGAGACTCGGGTTTCACTGGGAGACATGAGATGTTACTGTAGGTTGTGTTTGTTGCATGACAAGCTTGGCGAAAGACAACAGCGAAAAGAAAAAGGAAATGAATAAAGTGGAATAATGTGCTAAATTACATTATTCCTCTTTTCCATTACCCCAAATCAATTTGCTCCTGTGTCACTAGACGAAATGCTCCACAGCAGACCACTGAAGGTTGGAGTAGTATTGACAAGAGGCTGTGATCCATGAGAGGCTACCTGTCACCCTCACAGGAGTCCCTCCCTCGTCCATTCAATACAGCAAACCATCAGATCAATGTCCACAGGCACAGTCCCCCCCATGCAAAACTAATTATCTAAGCATTTTATACTGCCAGGTCTCCTCCACTCTTTGTTTATGTAGGCTGCAATTAGTGAAAGAGTCAATACAATGCTGTGGGAGGCACCAATAAAGGAGGAACAATGGCAGAAGGTGAGAGGTAGTGTCAGTAGAGCTTCTGCATAGGCAGCTTGTACGAGCAGGAAGCACGAAAGCAGAGACTTAATACACGACACTAATTACCATATGACTAGGAGTTTAGCTGCTCAACATCTTTCACGACTCCAACATCTCATCTTTTTATGAGCTCTGCCTGCCAGGTGCATTACTATTAATTTAAATACCCACAAATAAGTTATTATCTAACGAGTGTTTTGTTCAGTACACGTGGCATGCGTTCCCCAGAAGAGTGCTGCTGGATCTTTAAATCTTTTAGCACACACAATTAGACTGCTGTGAATATTTATGGCAGTTTACAGATATCTTTCTCAGTCCCTCAGGTGTCACAAAGGGCCAGCCTTCAGCCACAGGAGCCTCCCGCTCTGTCGATAACCCTCTCGTCTGCTGGGAGCTGTAAAATCCACAGTTCCATTCAGTCGCTAAAGGTCTGATTAAGTAGCAGTAAGTTAAAGTTAAAGCACCATCCAGATACAGAGATTCACCTACTGAGGGAACCACAAGTTCAATGTAATTTCTTAAATGTATTCAAAAAGATCAAATTTAGTTTAATACACAATTAATATATAAAATAGTTTAATCAACTTAAATTTAAGTTTTGCTTTCTATGTGTCTGTTTGTGAATGTGTTCAATGCATTTCTGCCCTAGTGTAAAACAGCAGGAGAAAGAGAGCAAAAACAATTTAAATGAGACTTTTTTCCACGGGGATATAATGATTGTTTGTGTTCACAGCAGGTCTAAGGCCGACCATCTGTCACACCAGCTATTCTGAGTCAGTCTGAAGCTTGTCAGTGTGGTTGAATATGCCAAGAAAGACAAATGCAAGGATACAGCTCAAAAAATCATCTCGCTCCAAATTCTGATGCTTATGTTGGGCTGATGATTTTAAAGTTGCTTTGTCATTGAACCCTGTAATGCCCATAAATGATGACACTGTGAGTCTATGTGGCACAGCCCATAGATTCCCATGTTTAGTAGAGCAGTCAGTGTTTAATTTTCCTCTAGAGAGCTGCCAAGCCAAGGCCACCAGCCTGTAAAACCTAAAGACTTACACACTGCCATCCTGTGTGCGGTCTTATCTTTAATTAAATTAAAACCTTGATTTCCCTGAGCTCAGGCTTGATTTCCTCCTGGTATAATTATGCTGGTCTAACGTGTGCACTGGTGTGTTTGGATACTGGCAGATGATCCATCCAGAGATCATTGATCCCTGACCAATGCAGCCCAGAGCAGGGTTGCATGAACTAAGGCCATACCTCAGTCTGAGGCAAATCACTGACGGTTGCAGCAGTAAGTCATTTTTGGATTTGCTTGTAAGGTTTGAGTGCGACACCGGTTTTCAGAAAGTTGGGACAATGAAACCAGAATGCAATTGTTTGGAAATCTTAAAAACCTATATAAATCACAGTCACTTCTAAGTTTAACAGTTTTATTTTTAAAACCAAACTTTCATAACAAATCTTTAACCGTTTTCTTTTTAATTGCTCCATTTCATAGGTTCTGACTAAACTGTGTGTGGTTAGTGACTAACTTCCACTGCCTACAGGTATGCAAACAATTAGGAAACCCTCTGTGTTTGGTATTAATCCCTGCAGCTGTTGCTGAGGGCAAAGAGAGGTGGTGGCTTTTAATCACCAACACAGAAAGCTCCCATGTGTGACCAAAGCCCTCCAGACAAACTAAACGAGTCCTTCTTGCTCCCATACTCACAACCGTGCTGCTCTCCCTCTTCCGTTTTCTGCTGTTTCTTACCCTATTTCCAATAAGTTGGTGGCAGGCCTTAGTGTTATCTCCAGACGGCAGCTGTGGAAGCGACAGCCCGTGTTTATAAAACAGAAGATCCTGTCTCAAACCTAAGATAGAAAGAGGTTTAAAAACACTACACAAGCCATCCACATGTTTGAGACATCTGTGAGCAACTATCGTCTCATCCATCTCACCTACTTCTACTTCCATGCAGGATCACTGGGGTGGCATCTCATAAACTGTGCCAAGGCAGAAAACCACTTGTGCAGGTCAGGATTAAGTGAAGCTTCGCCTGTCGCTATAATTACATTACGCAGCAATTCTAGACGTTAGCTGTACATGTAAGTCCATTACTGCTGCATTCATGTTAAAGTGCTTAACATAATTACACACAAACAACAATGACAGTGTATAAAACACACATTCAACAACATTAACATGTTGATCCGGCATTTACAGCTATAACCTCAAACAATAGAATCCTGTACCCTCACAACATTAAGGAGGAACTGTAACCCAGGTTGCTTTATATCAGCTGTACTTACTGTACTGTAATGTCTGTCAGCTCTATTTACCTCATAAACCTGTATTATCCCAGTACAATTCTTTTTTGCATTTACTAAAGTTCAATCAGAGGCCTTTAACAATAAAGCTCTGAGAGACCTGAGAGGCCTTGTGTTTTTTCTCCAATAACAATACCTGAGGTGAGGTGCATGTCAAGGGTGCAAATGTCTCAGTTGGCCCAGGCAGATGGTGGGCCTTTCCTTTAAGCTCATCCACAAAGCCCAAAACCAGAAGGAGTATTTTCCAGACTAGTTGGTCTTGTACTGCACTTCGCTCCTTCAGAAAACCACAGCTACTGTATATAATGTACTGTTCAGCACCACACCAGGGTTCATCTGGTGCAGGAAGCAAACAGACTGTTTCCTGAGGTGAGAAAGTGTGACATGGCCAATCTCCTGCTATGTGCTGCATGTTTTAGACAGCAATTCCGGATAAGCCAAGACACAAGATATTTCAATTTTCACCTGAATAACCTCAACCCAGTAGGTTGCCCAGAACCTAGAGGCAGTAAAGCATTTGTGGTCATGTTTTCATCAAATGCTAAATAACATTTTTCCAAAGCAGAGACGCAAACATGCTCCAGAGGTCTGAGTAGAACTTGTTATGTTGTGGCGTCCAAGTAGAAATACTATTTTCGCATCCAAAGACAACATTGCTGCTGTATGTGTTTGCCTATTCTCTTAAATTAGGCTTCCTAGAACAAACAGTAATAATAGTCAGGATTTTTTCTATTATTTCTTTTGGAACCAAAACAAAGGCTTTCCCAACTCACGCAGTTTCCTGACATCCTCAGCACAACAGAAGGAAGCGTCCTCCTCCCCTTATCTGAGAGGAAGACACGCTTTGTTCAGAACAGTAGTGAGAATCTTTGACAACATCAAAGAGCTGCTGAGCGTTTCTCCAACCGTGCTAATGAGAGACGACCATCCTGCACGACTGTGATTACAGCAGCTTCATTAAGGGGTGAACTGATACCTCGTGTTTGGCTCTGGAATGGCTTGTCTCCTACACAGAACTCACACTCACGGAGGATCAGGTCTGACAGCCACAAGTGACTGGGGAAATCATCTCAACTTTTAGCCTTTGATTTTGTCATTAAAGCTCAAGAAAGTATGGGACGTATGTTAACGGAAGAAGGAATGTGAAATCATCATCCTCATCATCATCATCATCATCAATATCATGCCAAGGCTGAGAGAAACTCCCCCAGTCGAGACCCAGGTTTTCACCAGGGTGAAACGGTCCAGTGTATGACATGAGCCGAGCTGTTCAGTGCTCACGACAGAGAGGAGGGGGAAAAACAAAGGGGACTGATTTAGCACTACAGTACATGTCACAAACATAAACCCAGCATATCAACGGAAACCAACCACGGGCAACAAAAACGTGGTTGAGGACGACTTTACCTGTAAAGTCATTTATTCCTCAGGAGTTTATTTCTACCAGTCTAGCAGCCACGCATCACAGCGTCCAACATCTGTATTTACTGCCTGGCCACCCTGCGCTGATATAAGTATGGATTATTCTGTAAAATTGGCCTTTGTAATTTACCGTGGTTTATGGTTTGATTAATTGCTTGACCTTATTGGTTGCGCGTGTGCGTTTACACAAACTTTACATGTTGAGTTGTGTGTCTGATTGCAAACAAAAAAATCGATGTATTCATTTAAAAACTGCAATTTCCACGAATCATCATCACGACTAATGAGACAATAGCTTGTATTTTCTGGTGATAGATGCCCAGTAATTGCTTGATTGTACTCACTGAGCCATATTACATTTCAAATGGGCTTGCAGTACAATTAATTTGTGACAATAAACCTGACTCCATCATTTTGTATACAAACATCTCTGTCCACCTCCTTCTCTTCCTCTGAATGAGGGTGAAGGGTTCGAGCCACCACCAAAGCTTCACCCATCCCACAATAATTTAAGCTGCATTAGATTTCCCATTCAAATTAAAAATGTTTTATGGTAATTCCTCTGGAAAACCCCTGTTGCTGAAGGAGATAATTATTCCAATTCTTCAGGATATCATACTCATGATGCATAGGGCACCGCCTCCCGTTTGCTTGGGGCAATTCTTCCCCACAAGTGGAAATAATTGAAATGTGGCAGACGTTTAATTATTGCTATTTTAAAGACAACAGAACATAATGAAGAGTTCACCATTCAAATATTACAAAATGCAGTAATCACATTTCCCATACTACAGACTGAGCAATTATTTATATAAGTAATTTAAATGTACAACCAGTGAAATGGTTATCAGGTTCACCACTCGCGACACAGAGGGAAGACCCTAAATTATTTACAAATTGCTGCAGTAAAAAGATTAGTGGTGCTGGCCTCTATTTTATGAAGACAAATTCACATCTGGGTGTGAAATGACAGCTCAGGTCAGCAACACACAGAATGGTTAAGGCCAAAAACGAAGCAGAAAATACACAATAGCGCGTAATGATGCATGGTTTGTGGAAGAGCAGGCAAAATGATGGATCAGTGGCCAGTTGTGAAAAACACTTTCCAGCAGGACACCAAAGAAAACATGCAGACCTGATATGATCTCCTATTCTCCTAATAACAAGGGTAAGCACAAGGGCGTTGCTCTCAAAGGACATCATCTATTATTCATCCAAAAGCTCATGAATTAACTATCAGATAATCTCCCATATATGTTTGACATCATAAACAGAAAAAACACTATTATCACTAAAAGTGTCCTATTCCTTGGATGATTAAGAATTCTAATGAACAAATGCAGGCTGCATAAAGGCACTAATAATATTTCAAATGGGGAAATCCATACTGCAACTGACTGACAACCTTCTTCCTGTCTACATGCAAACATCCATCTTTCAGTACTTCTATAGCAACCTCTATATAATTTTAGCCTTTTTTATTTCTGCTGACAAAAGCCAATAAGAAATTACAGAGAGGATGAGGACGTCCCAACAATGACAATAAGCAGGAACATTTGCACATCTTTATTCTGCACTTCTAAAATCATTCAGGAACTGAGCACATACGTTCACGTCATCTTTCAGATGACAGAAAAAGCATTCTCATCTTCATAATCATTAGTGTTAAAACATCCCATGAAGGTGTCCATCTGCCTTTGTGCTAGTGAGGGCAGATGTCACTCGCCCTATGGTCCGCCTCTCACCCTCTGAGCCTCCCTCCTCAGAAGCAGGTCTTTTAATTAAAAACATGTACAGAGACAGCATCATGTGTGTAACAACCCTCGCCACTTCAGAGGAAGCAGCTCGAGCCCAGAGTGGATTCACAGAGCTTGTCCAGACAGAGATGAGATAGGAGCAGGAAATATAAAAGTGCTTCACTGCAGGAACCTACAGCTGTGGTCAAGCTGGAATCTGAAAATCAAAGTACATGATGTAATGCAGATTAGAACAACAATTTGCAAGTGATGTCAGCTGTTTCAACACATATTAGTAGACTTTAGTACAGTTCTCATTTTTTGTCTTACTATTATTTAAAATAATACTCAAATGGAAAGTGACAGCCTCATGCCAAGACCCAGTGGCATTTTCTATGAGCCAAACACACAAAACATTTTCAGACAGACTCTCATTCATTAGCCAAGTTTAAGAGGTGGAAATATGAACAGACATACGCATACAATTACTCAGAGGCAAATGTTGAAACACTCAATTGCAAATATGTGTAGGTGTAACACTAGTCCATATGGGCCGATATTTGTGTGCAGGTTGTTTTCCCTGGAGAATGCAATTACGGACCAATTTACACCCTCTCATCTTCCTCTGCTGAATTTATCTTTTGCAAAGTGCTCTTGGGTTGAAATGATGCATGGCGATGGTCTCTGTTTATGAACACTATCAAAACACAGATGCATTGTCTGCCATATGCTCTGTCGTGCTCAGGTTGCCCATCAAAAAGACTTTACATTAGAGATAATTCATCCCTTGTGTTCCTGTTTGATTTGGGCTTTTACTCCAAGTCCACTTAGCTTCAAAAGATCACTGCTAATTGGACTTTTTAGTCTAGTCATGACATCACATAGTTTGAGAATCTTTCATGTCTTGTTGTTTAAATATCTACAGCATGTTCTGTTTTTTATTAGCACATAATAAACTACATTTAAGGTTTCTGCTAATGAATAACTGAAATGAAGGGCACATTCCCATAGTAGTAACATGTCCACAAACACCATTCAACAATACTTTATGAATATTCAAAGTTCTTCTGCCCATAAAATCCCTATCAGCCATTTTATGAAGTACAGCTCATAATTATGCCACCTCTAAAATGGAGATCTAACACTCAGTCTTGTCTGATGGCCCCCAGCTTTTAATTAACTAAATTACTGCATACTTCTCCCCCCATTGATTACTGCTGTGGGGATTGATTATTTCCCCACACACACACACACACACACACACACACACACACACACACACACACACACACACACACACACACACACACACACACACACACACACACACACACACACACACACACACACACACACACACGCGCTGCAGGTGTAGAAAAAATAGTTTTAATGAGGGGAAGAATTTACATTGTGGGAAATCTTAAAACACAAAATGACAAAAATGTGACAAGTAAAATATAGATCTTGTGAGTCTCATTTGTGTGTGTGTGTGTATCTGTGTATAAATGACCTCTAGGTGCAAAAAGAGGACAGATGCTTGGATGTGACCGCAGTCATAGCCCTGGATCACTGTGGGAGACACTGAAACCACAGCACATCCACAGATTATGACTACAGCCATGGGAGAAACCACAATTACACCACCTATGCAGCCTTTTCACTTGCCAATTGAGTAGACGGGCAGGACCATGTTCTTTAAAACAACGGGAGTCAAAGTACAAGGTTAAAGCGGGTGAAAGGCTGCAGGTATCACTTTGTCTTCCAGCACAGAAGAAAGACAGCATAGCTGAAGAGCTCTTCCTTTGAATGTGAAGCAACTGTACAAACGGGTTCTTCTTGAGTTTCTTTTACTGGCTTCTAATCAAATATTCAAACTCTCCATTTGTACATTAGGTTGCATTTTCATTAACTGCTCTGTTTACAAGAGTTTGCATTATTATACAATATGAGACTGTGCCTCAGGCTTCCTTTAAGCAAGCTGCAGGGCTTTTAGTCTCTGAATTACTATTTCCTCATAACCAGAAAAAAGCTGAATTCAAAACTAGCCCAAGAGCACACTTGTATACCAATCTGAATACATGCACTCGTGGACACAATTTTATTCCAACTGTAAAAGTGTAATGGACTGAGTCTGCTGACTTAGCTTTTCATCTTGCATTATACTACAGATACTGTGGTGACACATCTGTCCACTAGCATGCTGACCATTACTGTTTGTACTGTATCTCAGAGAGCAAACGTGGCATTGGTACGATGAGCATATGGCAGCTTTTGTAACATTCACAAGTAAAGGTAATTTGCAATCTCTCACTACTCTGACGTTCAACAATGTGGGCTGTGTGTTGTGACAGGATCCCTCTCTTCTCTCCCTCTCTGCCCCCCTACTTCTCCTCTCCTGGGCTCTCGGAGAGATCGTACAGGCTGCGGCTGCCACAGCTCTGCTGTCAGACTGCCATAGCAGCATCCCTCTCCCTCTCTCAGCCCATGGGTACAGCTGACAGCACGTGATCCTCTGAGCCAGACAGCCAGCTCCAGCACAGCAAGAGAGCCTTCAGCTAGTGCTGACATATTCCAGAGCCCATTTCAACAGATGGAGTTTTTACAGGTACCGTTTGGGGTAAAATACCTCGCTTCAGGGTACAGCATCTGGTCCATCACAAATTGGATCATGTACCCCGCCCACCCCCCTCCACCTCAGATCTTTACCCCCTATCACCTCACCCTTTGTTTCCTGTCTCCTTCTCCGTTATGCATTAGATGTAGATGTTGTATTGCACTTAACATCCTTGTTAATAAAAAGGATGCCATGTTGCAGAGGGGATACAAACATGCTTGACCTGTTTTATTCTGTAATTCTTATGCACTAATCATCTCAAACCTTGCATTAAAACATAACATTTAGTCCTGCTCAAATGTGGTTCCCCTTCTGCTCAGGAGTCTAAGAAATAAGTATCACAGTAACTTAACCACTTCATGTCATGTTGAGCCTGTGTTGACGTTTTTATCTCCACTACGCCTATGACCTACTGTATCAGTCCCATCAGTTATTCATCATGACTTACGCCATGACACATGAGCAACATCCAATCGGCCATTCATCTTCCTGTTAATATGTGCCACGCTGTGTCCAGAGCAGAGGGCCAAGGTGAACTATGAGCTTCAGAAACCGCAGCAGATGAATTACAGCCCCCAAAGAAATACTCTGAAGTCACTAAGCGTGTCGTACGCTACGTAAAGCCTGAAAAGCTGCAAAACAGGACAGTTATTCTGGTCAGATTAGTCAACTGTTATATCCTGCTGGGTGGATTTTTACAATTAAAACTGGTCTTGTAGAAATTTCAGGGAGAGCAGTAGGCTTGGCTACGTCCTATCCAGCTAATTCAGAGATTTGCTGCACAAAAGCAAAACTGGAGAGAGAAAGAGAAATCAATATTTGAAGAGCTCAGTCTGTGCATCTTAAGTAGACTATCATTGAGAACACACAATTATTCCACTATGTCTGAATTATTAACACATATAGGTTTTGTCTTTGTATTGACTAATGTTAGCAATGTTCGCAGGTAAAATCAAGATTGAAATATTTTAAATCAACTGGCAAAAATATTTAACCAATATTAAGCCATTTTTTTCCTTTTTCCCTCTCCAATGCCCAGGGTTAATGTAAATGACAACTATTCTTAAAGCATTCCTTGCAGATAATATTTAATCCTGACTGACTGTTTACTCATACATATCGTAATTTAGCCCACACCCCTCCTCTGTGGTAATTACTACATACTCCATGTTGCTGTTAATTAATGCACTGAAATGTGGCACAGCAGTCAGAACACACCAACAACTACGTTGTATAAATCCTGTGTGCCTTTAATGACAACACTTACCCTGCAACATGCTGTGTATGGGCATTTTGATGAGCCCATCTTGCTGCACAGCAACAAAAGTCTTCTCTCTTTGTGTTATGCATTTGTTCTGTGGGTGTGAATTAATTTTTCTGACAGGATAAAAAAGTAAAGACAGACAGGGTGTGCAAAAACACATTCAGAAGAATGGAAGTATGAAAGGAATTCATTCCATAACAATGAAAGCTACAAATACTCTTAGTCTTTTGTCACATCTAATAAACATACAGACTGTGCTCACAACAAGATTAACGCTGATATGACAGTGAAACAATCATGGTAGACAAATGGTCAGTAATTCAATCAGTGGTGCAGGACGTCATGTCAGCCAGTCTATTGACTCTGACAGGCTGCACGAGGTGCTGGCAGACTCATATTGACTCAGGGCATAGAAACTGCTGAAGCATCATTGTGTAAATGAGGGTGAGACTGATCTCCTTCACCTTTGACCAACAGCTTATGGGGAGCCAGACCTAAAAATTCAAATGATGGATTCGGAGTCTTGACTCTTAAGTAAAAGATTGTAATTCTCACCGCTAGACATTATTCAGTGACAATCATGTACCTTATAAATAATGCAGAATAGCAAAATAAATGTTCTGTAAAAACTGACAGTTTCCCAAGAACTATTGTTAATAAGCAAATATTTTACAAGCTACATCACATTATGTTGAGCAGTTACGCCATGGTTCATATACATGCCAAGCCATGGAGGGTGATTTGAATGAATCATGGTTTCACCACACAACTAATTGTTTTTGAGCTAATTCATCCAGACAATAAGCACTGCTGGTGTGGACATGGCAGAAGATAAATTCCTATATATTAGCTTCGAAATATAGGAGAGATGGTGGCGCTGATGGCAAATAACAACTTATGTGCCTTCATTTTACATTCCCATCACAGTGTGGATGCATGCACAGCCACACCAGATCCAGATGCCATTCATTAAATAATTAACGTCCGGCTGAGATGAACTTTGATTTAATTGATCTGGGCAAGCCTGGTGGAGAAAAATTGATGGGCCACAATGTTTGGCCTCGCTTCCAAACTGCAAGAGAATCAGCGCGTCTGGAGGATTTATTGGGCACATTACGGCGGGAAGCGCAGACAAGCATCCCTCTCCAGCATGACTTAAACCACAGCATGACAAAAACCACAGTTTGTGCTAGGGCTGTTATTGTTCACACACAGTGTTGAACACTGCTGAATTGCTGAATAAGACCTCCATTTATCTGCCATAAAGTGGGTGAAGCAGCCAGTCAGGCCAGATGAATGTCATTAGTTGCCTGTTGGTAATTTAAACAGGTTTAATCAAAGTCAAAAAGTCGGGTGGTTTTCTGACAAGGTGAAAAGGTAGAGTTCAGTTTAACAGAACAACAGTCAGATTGAGGACAAAACAAAAACGAACAAAGACGATCAGAGGTGGGATGTTGAAAGAAGTAGGAGTACAGACTATGATCACTGGGGGTGAAGGTTGGGGGCAACACCTGTGCTGACACCTTAGTTATACACGGTAGTGTAGGTGTTTGCAGCCTCAGGGGCTGAACCACCTTTACTGTACTTGATATTATTCCACCACCCAATGAATGCAGACCAACACAAACACCCTGCACACAAGACAAGCATGGCAAACAAGCCTACACACAAAGAACAGAGGAGTGGATGGGGGTGGAAACCCAGGCAGGGCGAGCGAAGGAGAAGCCGCAGAACAAAAAAGCCGCCGCTGCTTGTGTAAATTGGCTGATGCTGCCTCCTCTTTGCCAGATTAACTCCACAGGGCAAGAGAAAAAAAACAGGGAGGGGAAAAAGTGCAAGTGGGGGCTGGGTTCAGTCCTTTCATCAAAGGGCCTTTCTTTTCCCTGCCTTTTTCCTGCTCTGTGTGAGGGAGCGCCAACTCCAAAGCGGCCAATCCATTTTGTGATTGCATGTCAAGAAGCAAAGTCTAGATTGTCGACGCTGGACAAATAACAACCTTTGCCCAAAGTCGTGCAAAACATCAATTATGCTTCCACATGAACAATTTTTCTTAAATGGTCTGCAAAAATACAGACTGTAGAATTAGTTTAGAAGTCAACTGAGTGCATGTGATGCAAAAGAGGAGGACGGGACATGAATACCAATGAGTTACATGCATCATCCTCCTGTCCTATTATTCTAATTCCACATCCTCTGTCCTGTGTTTGGGGTGCCGCTACGCAGGCCTACAGGCAGGATGTTTTAATATCTTATGCTTGGCCTCGGGGCATGAGGTCAACCCTCAGCCCTGACAGACAGGTCTGCTGACACTCCTCAGCCCTCTATTGTGATGCTGTCACAACCCTCCCTCAAATCTGCAGCCCACTTCTGTCTGCTTCCCTCCCCAGAGTGGGTGTAATTACATTAAAGAGTCAATCCATGTTCAACCCTCCTCTACCCACATCTCAATCCCCCTGCATATCTTAGCATGAGCTTTACCGTAAGCCTGACCCAGGGCAATAATAATGACCTGTGTCCAAGGGGGCACCAGCCTTTGGCCCCACAACAAGAATTCCCCTACCGCGGGTAATCCCTAAAAATGCAATAATCCAAGAGTCAAAAAATGGGCTAGCGACACAGTTTACGCATCACCTACAATTCGTGCTTTAACATTATAGTAAAAAATGTTAAATGTGGACCAGTTCCATGTGAAGATGTTGATATAAATACTGTATACCCCGCGTGGCACATCCCTGACAGAAGGAGGTTCAACCGGATGATCGAAAAGTTGCCTGAATGTTCTTCCTACTATAAAAGAGAAGTCAAAGGCAGGAGCCACGTTCTGTCTGGACAGATTGACTGTCATGTATTCCAGAAAGGTGCAAGTTCACTATTCTAATCTGATTTGAAAATATTCACTCAGCTGTATAACTGGGTTAGCACCCAACCTGTAGTTGTAATTACATCACTTTGTTAATATCAGCATTCGGCTACTGTTAATTTAATTCTGTTCAAAGAGGGGAGGCTTGCTCTAAAATTGTCTTAATTAAGTTACAGGATATCGTTTTCAGCAAATTTGCTCAGATTTCCACAGCTCTAAATGGATGGATTTCTGAAGTGAATCCCTGAGGAAATGAGACATGAAAGTAATGTGTCAAGAGAGATACTGCATCAAAATAAAACACAAATTATAATGATTTTATAGCGGCTTTATAATAAAGTAATAATAGAGAAATAACATGTTAATTCTTTTTTTCTATACTTGAGCGTCTCACTTGAACCTAGAACGCAGAAATAAACATGAGGAGGCTGGGAATTCCAGTTATTTGATACTACAGATATAACTGATATTAACCTACATCGTTAGTGCTTTGTCAATAGTTGCAATAAGACATTTACCTATAATGTTTAAAGTCTGTTCAGTCTTCCTGCTTTTCAGTCCTGTAAAAAAATCTGAGGTGTACTACTCAAGATTTCAGACTAAAAGAATTGCTTTGCCACTTAGGATTGCTTTCACAGATAGAAGGGATGCTTGAAAGAAAACATTAGATCACTTGTTACATCTACAGCTGGATATGTCGTTAAGTGTTCTACTGATTGAGGACAGGATCACTACACGTCACCTTTTATTTAAACTTCGTTATATTTAACAACCCTCCGTCTTTACAAGGTGAAAACAATGAAGCAAAAAGACTAAAGCAGCAAATTTGTGAAGTGACTGGTATTGTGCTGCCCCCAGATTCTACTTCAGACCCCCTGGAACGAGCCATGTCTGAAGTTACTCTGTGAAGACAGAAGCCTGCCTCGGCTCCTACATATTCATGTGCTGATTGGGGGGGATTTCACTCATCAAACGTAGAGGAAAGTTGAATGCGAAGCACTTTCTTTCTTGAATTGGAGGCCTGTTTGATGGCAGGAACACTGCGGTTCTGATTAATGGAGCAGAGGACTGCTGTTCCTGTGTTAACACGTCCATACAAAAACAAACAAATAGCGTTTGGGGAGTGTGATTGTGGTGAAACAATTGAAATATCCCCTGATTTTCTCATTTGAATCAGCTTGCATGTGTGTGTATATACTGTACAGTACAAGGCACAAGCCTCAATACAGACAAGGTCTGAACATGGTCTCACTGCATCTTACCAGGCATGTGAGCCAGACAACAACAAAGGCAATGCTGAATCTTCCTTTTTTCGGCTGCTCCCCTCAGGGGTCACCACAGCTGATCATCAGTCTTCATCCCATTCTGTTCTCCGAGTGGTCCTCTGTCAAACCCATTCTCACACGTCTTCCTTCAGCACCTCCCTAAACCTCCTCTCTGGCCCTTCTCTCCTCTGATCTGGCAGCTACACTTTCAGCTCGTCTCCTCTCTTGGTGCCTTGTCGTCTCTCTAGTATACCACATTTCTTTTTAGTTCTGCTACCACCAACTGTGCCGCTTTTTGTCACTGCAACTGCCTGCACTCCATACAACACAGCTTTTCTCACTGGGGTCTTAATGATCCCTTTCTGTCACAGATCACTCTTCTCGTACAGTATCTCCACTCTGCCTCTAGTCTTTTTGAACAGTGTAAACTCATCTGCCTTTTTAATATCTACCTCCTGCTCCACTATTCCATCACCTCCCCTCATTTATGGACATGTAGTCTGTCTTGGCTCTACTGACTTTCACCTGTGTGTACCTCTGTCTGCCCAGGCTCAGTCTACTTTCACTACAGATCAGGAGGATGTCCACAAATATCATGGTCCTTGGAGACCCCCTCTGATCTCATCCATCAACTTGTCCATCACCTTTTTAAAGAAAAAGAGGGTGATCCTTGAGGGAAACCCAGCTCCACCTTGAACCAGTCCGTCATTCATATCATACACCTTATTGCTGTCACCCTGTCCGCATGCATACTGTATCCTGTACCGATCTCAATACTTCTCCATCACTCTTGACTTTCTCATGCACTAGCACAGCTCCTCTCTTGGGACCCTATCAACCGGCTGAGCTGAATTCTAATATTGTAATTTCCTCCAGAACTGTTTCCTTTGTGTTCCTTCCAGTTTGGACTTTCACACAAATGTCCAAAAAAAATTCTTATTCAAGTTGGAGTTTTATGCTGAAGACAATATGCACATGATAAAGTGGTCCCACATTTGATTTAAATTATTCTAGTTTTGTTTTCTTTCTGACTCTGGGTTAACTCCAAACCAATATATGACGCACAGAACCAATTTAAACCAATGTGCGATAAATCAAAATCAGAAACAGAAAATGTATTTCTGTGAAGCCTGACCATGACACACAAACGCATACAACATCTGAAGCAGCTACCACACGTGTTTAATACTATATGTGCATTTAAACCTCATTCAAAGTGAAAAGATTTTTCTTCCACATGTTGAGAACTAAGAGTCTTCTTAGGGTTTGCATTCACTGCAGCTGTGCATGACTGCCTGTCAACATCTTAGCCAAGATGAACTGTGTCTGCATGTAACTGCATCCAGCCTTGTCACATGAGATGTTAAAAGCTGTTAACACTCCTACACAACACTGCTACACAACGAGGGAGCAACACAGGACCCCATCAAAGCACAGAACGAGCGACTAACCAAGCCCTACAGAGTGATTCCCTTCTCAATAATTGTTTGTCTTCTTGACTTCTGGTTGTTATCATGTTACCTTCTTCATCAGAGCATTTGGAGGGTTTATGGTGATGTGATTTATATGGGCTTGTGGCACATTAATGATGCCAGGGAGCCTTGCCTGACATCCATATTCATGAACAACTGTGTTTGGGGAGCTGTGGAGTTAGGAGGAGGAGGAGGAGGGACCACAACACGTCCGCCAAAAGTCTTCAGAGCACAAAGTCTGGATAGTGGAGCTGCTGAAGCCCCGAGTTCACATGCCTGTAGGCATCAGCCCACCTGTTCATCCAGGCTAGTCAAATTCCCAGGGAACGCAACACCAGTCACAAATGAACAAAGAAACCACATGCCGAAACGTGGATGTGCAACGTGCAAAATTTATCTTAACCTAATACGTTGGGTACGTGCATAAGCTTACAGCTATGATATTATGCATATTTCTTTTTTTTTTATTTGAAATATAATCCGAGGAATTAATAGGCAGTTAATTTGCATTTTCACCAGCAGTTAAAAACAGAAGCTACAAACAATATTTGTAGCCATCTTAAAAAGAGGATCCTTTACGCCGTAGTGTTGTGTCTTCTTAAAACAGGAAGAAAACATTATGTAAATATATACATGAAAAGCTGCTTAGGAATCTGCTATTTTATAGTGCTTTTCTGTAAATATGTTACATATTGTACATGTGGAATTACAACCATGGTAAATAGCCACTGCTGCCGCTGCCGCTGCTGCTGCAGGGCAATTTAGTAGAAATATATTACAGCCATCTTTTAACTGTGAGGCTGTGCTCACAGTTATGTAGTTTTGGCCCATGATAAACTTTAAAAACACACGCTACTAATGTAAAGTAATGCATTAAAACACGCTGTGTCTAAATGAAAAATATATCCTATCGCATGATCACATAGAAGACACCTGTGTAAAAAGTCCACATGAAAATCACAAGCATCTCAGAAGTGACTCACTGGGGGTCTCATCAATCAGTCTCTGATTACTCACATATCAAATACTGACTTTACAGTATTTGTTACAATATCAATCCTGTTGTTATGCCAGACAAGCTGAACAAATGTGCACTGAGAATGTTAATAACTCCAGTGTGACCATAAAATAATGTTAGTATGCATTTGCCTATTTAAGTACTTAACACTGAGGTCTGGCAGCGATTAAAAACCTCCATTCATTATGCTACATATCAATAGAGAAGGCAGGAAGATTTCACGTCCTATTAGCGATCACGACCTAATCAATGAGCTGTGCCTTAAAACAGCTGACAGCTAATTACAGGGGCAGTTCTCTGCGTGCCGTGCCATTCAGGTCGCCAGTGGCCAGTGGTAATTAAAGAAGAGGAAGAAATATCTGTTGAAGGTTGTTCATAGCAAAGCGGAGGCAGCGCTGAGTGAAAAGCATGGACACTCCAACGTGAGGCCTAATTTGCTGCTGAGCAAAATCAATAAAGCTATTTCATCTCAGTTGCTATGAAACAACATACACTAAAACACCATGAACATTACCTTAGGGAAACTGGCCCCAGACATTATAGTAACGCCCCATTTCCATTCCATTTCATAGCTGGGACACTAAGGAACTATTAGGAGAAATGTTATTCTACTTTTCGTATCCATGGAACTTTGCACACAAGGGAACACAGATTAAACATTAATGCAAAACAATATGAAATATTGTTATTATACCAATTAGAAAGCGACAAAATGACATTTTAAACATAAAGTATAGTACAACATGTAAGTTAACACTAACAGCTAACGTGCTGTGTTTCAGCAGCTCTGCTCACACATCTCACTTCAGAAGATCTCACCACTGAGATTAAAAGAGGTCAAACTTTGAAGCCTGAACATGCAACCTTAGCCTCTTCAGTTCACAGAGTGACGACACCACTGGCACTGACGGACCGGTGCTGGCCATACGTTTCAAGCTGTGGACAAGGGTCTCAGTGTCGAAGGGTCAGCGCAGGGCAGTCAGTGGTGTGTCTCATAGCTAGTGGATTTAAAACTGAAACTAAATATCAGCACCCGTCATCTGTTTCTGTTTCGTCTGAGGCGGTAGTAAGAGCAAACAGCCATCGGTCAACAAGATGACTGTAACACCAGCCTGTTTCAATGTTTGTTTAAATGAGTTTAACTATGGCTTAGATTGTACCAACACTTTAAAATTAAAAGCTCGGTGCAACAGATGTATGTTAAGTGTAACTAAGGTGTAACTAGGTCTCTTTTCCGTGTGGTTAAAACATTCTTATTAAACTGTGCAACAGTGCATAGACGTTTATTACAGTCTGCAAGTCTGAAATCATTACTATTTATTAGAACGGTGCCAAAACAGAAAAAAAGCTAGACCATCTTTTTAATATACTTCAAAAATCATTCAGCAGAAAGTACATATGCTTTTGTAAAAGTGATTTGCAATCAAATGCTTGTTACAAATGGAGCATAATAATCATCTCCGGCTGAGCATCAAAACATTTTTATTGCAAAAAAAAAAAAAAACTCCCATTACAGCAACCATTAACTGAATATTTGATAAATGTCTGTCATCACCTTGATTCTAAATCTCAACAGGCAATTTGTTTCTTTTTCACATGACAGCTTTAATAAAGTATTAAGAATGATTCTATTAATAATCAAGAGAACACATCCATTCTCTGCCTGCTTTGAATGAATAGCAGTAAAAAGAGAAGGGGATTGCACACGGCTGCCAGCCCACTCAAACAGACAAACAGCAGGACATGCTCTTCCTGCCAGACGAGCCACCATCACAGCAACTGTTGCCACGGCACAGAGCTGCCAGCCCACATTTGATTAGCGAGAGCCTTGGACATGATTGGCTGCGTTATGAATGATGAGGTAAAGAAGGGTCTTAAATGTTGTGTAATTAACCTCTTCACTAGCGCATATTCCACTTCAGACATCACACTGACTGACAGCCTCCTGTCAGCAACCTGCACCAATCAGGCCCCAATCTGGGCGCCAGAGAGGGAACACAAAGACAGTGTTTGGGCTGTCACCACTGCTGTGCACCTGAAACTGTCTGATGAGACAAAGCACAGTGTTTCATTGTTGACAATGAGGGGCCTTACTGCTGCAGTGAAAACGCACGAGGAAAGAAATGCCTCACAGCGAAATTCATCATCATGTCTGGGTGAGAACAGCATCCATAATCAGAAGGTGTGAGTAAGGGGTGGGTAAAAGGACAATGGATAAAACCAGAACACTGGTGGATTAACCCATAGGTTGGACCACAACATTAGAATAATAATTTTTTAATTATAAAAACTGTAAATGCTAAATGTGACACAGGGGAATGGAGCACGTCAAAATTTAAACCATCAACTGTGAAACTCAATTTCGAGACAAGATTGTACTGTACCAACAGTCCTCGGTCAAATTGCTGTGTTCTATCCACATAATTGTTTTACCACCTATTTTTGGGGTCTACACAGACAGACACAAACACACATCGCACATGCCACAATTAAGGGCTGCCAGTTGCAAAGTAGGCAGATCAAAAGAGTATAGCCTCTCACACTTGAAGCTAGTTTGTGTGCAGAACATAGATCAGAGGCCAATGTAAGCAATAAAAGCCCTGAGAAAAATCAATGCTGTCTTTCTCCAAGACAGAATGATTCTTTCTGGTAAAGGGAGAACAAAATAAACAAGCCTACTATCCATTGAAGATAGGAAATCCAATTCATTTTATCAGTAGACGTAACAGACATGCTGGGAACTCCTGAGCTTCTGCATTTCTCGAGTTAGAGCTCATGCAAAAAGGATGGAAACTGCAATATATGGTATATAGCATCAAATCTGTAAAATCTGCAGGTGGTAATCTTCCTGAATTTACACTGTTGAGTAACACATCCTACGCTGCATGGTTTTATTATTAAAGGGGTCACCAAAGCACCATCTGGACGCCTACAGGGCCAATATTAATAGATCATATTAATAATATTCATCGTTCTCACATGCTATACTTAACAGTCAACAAAGCTGTAATCAATCCCACTTACCCCTTATCACACCCACAACCACTGTAGTATGGCTGACTCAACTTCACATGCTTAGTGTGCTGGTGTGACTCCTGATCCTAAAGGTACCAGATTAGAGTAAGGACCCATCAGAATCATCTTACTGCCTGTGTCCTTGGGCTATGTGTCGGCTCACTGGAGTGGGGAGCCACCCTGTAGCCCGGGTTCTGCTGTCCACCAGATGGTTGATGCTGGGAGCCAGCAAAGCGCCTGTCTGGTGACCAGTGAAACCTAAATGTAGAGAGGTGTGTGGGTTAGGAAGCGTCGATTTCAGACAGACTAATTAAAAACGACTTTTTCCATCACCCCTGCCCATCTGTTAGGGATCCGGCTATTCACTTTCACTGCAGTCCACAGCAATCTCATTCAATTATTGCATTTCTTCTGTGATAAAGAGGCATTTCTTTATGGTAAGATTTTTAATATAACAAAAGCTTTAATTAAACAAGAACATTAGCCTGTTTGTAGTCTACTACAACCCACCAAACAATTCATGTAATCAAGGACTTTACAGAGTGACCAACTGCTTCTTTTTTAATCATGAATATTCATTTCACATTAATTCAGTATTATAAAAGCATTTTAAACTGTGTTCCAAAGCGAAGCCATTATGTAAATTAGTGGTTACCTACAATCAATCTGGACCAAGAGACAACAAGACCACAGATAAAACAAGGTCAGTGCATGTTATGGAGAAAGTAGTTCCCAAGGTCAGTGACAACGTCAAAGCAAACATGATAAAACAATGCATGAATAATTAATAACTAATAGCTGGCTGAATGACAGTGTAGTGATTTCTGTGGTCTGGGCAATCACAGAAAAAACATGGGCATAAAAGTGCTTTATCCTTTGCAAAAAATATGAAACATCCGCCCCCTAGCAGCGTTGTCAGCTTGCATAATAAAGAGGACGCCACTGCCAAGTCCCTGTCAGACAGCATCAGACGCTGTGTGGGTGTGGGTGCTCATCTTCATCACCTAAATACTCATTACGCTGTCAGCTCGCAGGTCAACAGACAACAGGCTGTTTGAACTCTTGACCCGCATCCTGCTCCTCATTACTGTCCAAAGCAGATGTGCATGCTACAGACTCAGGAAGTTCAATACTGTTAATACAGGGGACATGATTCCTATTACAGTTTTTACCGGTATGGTAAGATATTAGCCTTGTACAATCCAAATCACTGCTGCGTATAAGGGGAATGCTTGCTTGTGTGTTTTCCTAGCCTCTTGTGTCCCTGATGCTTTAGCAAGTAACAGACCAGGAACCTTTGATCATAGAAACATTTCTAGTTGTCTCAAGGTCAACTTTCACTTGTAAAATAGCACTAGTTTCATTTACAGTATGCGACATCAGCTAAATGCCATTTAGCTGGACGTGTGTGGTCACCCATCCTGAAAGAATTTACAGTACGCATGGGCAGAAAGCCTTCAGGACTACAGTTGTTAAAGGTTTCTGTCCTTGTGCAAAACTTCCCACAAATGCAATCTGTTTTGGGGAGGGAGATGTCAATAGTTACGACCCCCCTGAAGCGAAACCAGAGACTGTGTGAGGCTTACATCTTGCCCAGCCTCTGATAATTTAAAGACTTCTCTCCACACCAGCTTGCTTTAATTACTGGGAATAAGTGGCAGCATTTGGTCAGGTTTATGAGTCTTCTTCAAAGAGCAAGCTTGCTTTAGACAACCCAGGCTGTGGGACTGCAGAGCTGTAAATCCAAAACTAAGCAACTATGCACTGGAACTACCAATGCCCTGGGAAGATGTGGTCAGGCGGAGGGGAGAGGGGGGTTCATACAGTTTACAGCCCCTTTCTTTGAACACTGTTAATATTCAGACTAATGGGAAGCCACAGGCTTGTTTAGGTGTTGAACTAACAAAGACATCTTAAATTAAATCTAATAATAACAGTAAAGATATAAGCACTGAGGAAACAGAAAGTCATTGCTGGGTTGGGGTGAAGAAACGAGGTGAGAGGGGGAACTCCTGACTCTCCCGTGAACTCATTTCTATTCATACAACACCCAACTGCCTGCTAATGATAAAAGCCCTGAGGCAAAGTGGGCTGGGATTCACAGGTCTGACAGCGCTCAGCAGCCAGCAGCCGCCGTGGACAACTGTTTGCACTCAGACCGAGACTTCCTGAGGTACAGTCTGAGCTGACAGCCTCTTGGGTGATTTGTCAGAAAGCCTTAACATTCTGTCAAATCACTACAGGCTGAATACTGGCTGAATTAACGTGGTTACAGTCATCTACATTATGTCAGAACAGTGGACTCTGTCGAGTCGTCACAAAGTGTAAAGTGCACTAAAACCCACTAAGCCACGAGGCTAAACTTGGGAATTAGATCTAAAACACAGTGACCAGCTGTCCGTGCCAGTCGGCCAAATCAACCTCTTATGTTTTTCATCAAAACAGAATTAACTGGGAGGAGGCAAGATGTTATTGCACAGCGGGGTTTGATTTCTAGCTGAACACATCTACACATGCAGGGTATGTTTGCTCAACAGGATTTCACGCATCACATCGAGCTCAAGTCCCTTCTGAAACAGAGAGTAATTACAGAAGAAATTATGTGGGAGAGCTGTTCTGTTACTGAAAAAGGCACCAACTGCTTAGCTGATTGACAAAAGCGCCTTTTATGTTCTAAACCACGAGCAAAACAACAGAATAAACAGTCATAAAGTTGAGAGCTAAAGATCAACTTGACATATACAGTAAGGTGTAGTTTTAATTGGACCTATGACCTGTATTGCAGGCAGATGACCATCACACTGTTGGTTTCCTTTTCCAACATGAATAGAATATTTATGGTGCTGAGGTGATGTTGAGGTGATGCTGAGACCATCCAGCCAACTAGCCAGAGCACAGGAAGCCTCCAGCTGTGAGGGACAGCAGTGACCACTTCATCGCCGTGAGTCACTCGAGTCTATGGTAATTCTGCGTACACCATTAATGTCTTCACCGCACACACTGTACGTAATCAGATGATCCTCCATTGACCACTTCCTCATTAGCTCAATTTAGCCACGTCAGTCCCGGGCGCGCGCACGCTAGTATGTCAGTTGGACGGAAGCTAGCTTAGCTGCAGCAGCGGGCGTCACGGCTTAATGTAATAGTCTAAAGCAGTCACCGTATGAACGACAACGCCGAGCGTGTCCCACGTACCTGTGCTCGGTTTTCAGACGCCATGTGTAAGAATAGAGGCCATGTTTGTTGTGACGCCGACGCTGAAACAAAAGCGGGAACTTCTCCTCTTTGCCGTTTAAACCGTGCCTGCGTTGCGTTGGTAACGCTTTTTTAGACCGCGAGGCTCCTCGCGTGCACCAGGTGGCCAATCACGGACGGTAACGAGCTGAGATTGTTTGGAGCGCCTGGGCCAAACTAAAAAACATTAATCCGCATCAAAATCATTTCTATATAAAACTGAAAGGGACGGTGCGGTTTTCCCCGTGCAACGGTGCAAGTCTATAAATAAATAGAAAAAACAAAGTGAATCGTCAGTAAGAAGAAACATTTTATTCACAAGAACTGTAAAAGTAAAACACAAGCTGCCATTATTATACATTTTTTACACAGGGATCCTATACAAAAACAAAGATATTCGAAAATATGAGTTTTGATATGAAATATGACCTCACATATAATCATTTCTTGAAAAAAGGGTCTTGGTTTGGTAATAGGTATTTAAGGTATGAGCTTTACCCAACGTGAAGCTATTGTAAAAAATTAAAAATGGACTAGAAATTATTATTAAAAATGGTTAAAAAAATCTCATGCAGCATCTTCAGAGAGGGCCTGAGAGAGTACATCTTTGTAAAATTAAAGAAAGAAAAGTCATCTTTATCATAATATACCGTAAAAATCAAACACACCAAATACAACAAAACCAGTTTGTTTCTTTCATTTTCACCAGTCATGTAAGCGGTTTGAGTCATAACAAACACACTCTGTCAGCTGATAATGATTGATTTTGCTGAATAATGACATAATCAGTGCCTCTTATTCACTCAATCCTCTTATGATTCTTGAGTGTAGGTTTGAGACACAGGATCCACTTATTTAATTTGCCCATTTAGAGAAGGGATCAGGGGACATACATTAAGAGGCCAAACTGTGGTATTGCCCTTACAGTTAGTGGTGTTGAGGTTCCTACAGAGTCTGCAGTAAATGTATTGGAATGCATAGTGCAGAGGCTTGATAGCGCTTGAAGAAACAGTATAGGAGGCCATGTTTTAAAGTTTATATACAGACCCCAGTTCAGGAGAAGAGAGAAGTTAAGTTTGCTGATCACCACTGATCACCACTGATGCCACTGCCAGGAGTGTAAGCATTGATCATTCCCATAGACTAGTGTAGACAAGGTTAAGTCTCAGGGGTGCATGACCACATACTGAGCAGCAGAGAGAGTGGATAAATTAAGCAGAACCATTCACTATCCATCACAGCAGCCCTCTGAATGATATGTTTTGGCTTAATCTCTGATTTTCAGTATGTTAAAGATGGACAAGCACAGCTTGAAATAGCTCTGCATCCCCCAACGTGACGGGTGCTCCACCTTAGCGCATCCACTGAGACCCACTGTGATCAAGGCAACTGGAGGGTAAAAAAAAAGGCACTCAACCACGCGAGCTTTCACAGAACAGCTGGCAGGCTTTGAGTGACAACAGCGAATGCAGTCCTTGATGAACTAACAAAGTCTAATTTGAAAATCTAGAAAACTACAGAGCCAGAGAGTGAACATAAGGCGCAAGAGGTGGAATGACCATGAATAAAATGCTGACTGAGGTTTGAAACAAGAGAAAAGGCAAAGTCTGGGAGCGCAATAACATTAGCTTATTGCTAATTTATTTTTTCCCCTTAAAAAGATATTTGTACACACAACATAGTCTTATAAATACACTATACAATGCAATATAAAATTTTTTTCTGAAAAGCAATATGTTCAGGGTTTGCTTAGGTACGCTCAAGATACCTGCACCATATGAAAAATAATGACTCAAAACAGAACAATAAAAAAAGGCACTTCCAGGTGTTGTTCATTGACTCTTAAGTAAGTGATGGCCACTTCCTTGCCATACAGGCAACAGCATTTGTGCTCACATTTCATTTCTCCACCACTGAAACCAAGTCCTGGACAGCGAGGCACTGTAGCTAGAAGGTTTAGATCTCCTCTGTTTCCATGCAAAGATCCACTCCTACCGCATCTCTGTCGCTTGTTCTTCATTCCAGTGGTTCCTATGCACTGGCAGCTACATCACATCATCCTTCGTCGCACTTCCTCAATTCTTCACCTCAACTTTCTTTTGTCCTCAGACCTCGACTTCGCGCAGTCCCTCCATCGGGCCACATGCTGGCATGCTGATGTCGAAACAGGTCACCATCATTACACGGGACTTGCACAGGTTGACACAGAACTCCAGCTCCTCTGTGGCCTGCACCAAGGCCTCCAGGTACTCTGGGGACTCTTTATCCAGATTCTGGTCCACTTCAACTGTTAAACATTAGACACAATGATCAGTTATATACTGTGATGTCAGGTTTGATGAAGTCGTCAGATGGGTTCGTCTCACTCTGCAGTGACTTACATTCTCCTATCCACTTGCTGGGATCCATCATCAGACGGGCCTTGGTGTCCTCCAGCTCCTCCAATAATGTTTCATGCTTTACTCTAAGTTCCTTCACTTGTTGTTGCCTTCTCTCCAGCATCTTTAGTTTACTATTAAAATATAGCAGGCCCTGAGAGAAAAAGGCCAAATATTAACCACTTTGTTAAAGTTAAAGTAAACTCAAGCAAAAACACTTGGGTGAAAACCTTGAGTTTACCTTGTCAACATCCTGGAAAGGCTGCTAAAGACAAAACAGAAAAAAGGAGTTAGCAGGTTAGCAAGAATTCCACTGCCTGAATATGAATACAGGATATGGTACTGAATGGAATAGAGATATAGAAAAATCACTGAAGAGTTCGGTAAATAATATTTCAAAGATATAACATAAATATATTTCCCTAATTAAAAGTAAGTCAAACTTCTTTCCATCTGATTTAATATCTTCTTTTAATAATCCTCTTTTTGACTGTGCCAAACCTGTGGAAGCGGTTAATGATCCATAGGAGGGCAGTCAGCTATAAAAAGCGATCAGGCAGCTAGTGATGAGTGAGCGCCTGCCGCTGCTGCATTCATCACATATTCCCCATTCAATCTTTTCATACCATCTTCTTTCTCGTTCCTACTGCCCTCGCATTACCAATCACAGAGTCATCACTCATATTCTAACCAATTAACCCCCGTCAATAATTGCCTTGTGAACGCCTGACATTCCTGAGGAGCACGGCCAGCGTGCCGGGCCCTGGGAATCTGGACACACTTTATCCTGCGCTGACTGAAGGTCAGACGTCGGAGGAGCATTATTTCTGTGGCGTTCTTTAAAAAGAAACTGGGAGGGAGTGAGCCAAGGTTTTCCCACCACATATGACACTTGGCACATCCTGAGCATGTACGGCATCAGTGCTGCAGATGCAAAGTATTCCTGAGGCTTAGCAAGTAAGTACTGACAAGGCCTCGACCCACACGTTACAGAACCCAAACACGCCAGAGAGCTGATGCTGTCATGTAGAACAAGTAGGAGCTGACCCCCCCCTCACCTCTGCGGCTTCTTCCTGACGTCGCCTCTGGAGCCGTTCCACATCATCGATCTCATACACCTTGATCTCAAAGGGCTCCTTCAGCGGGCCGGACATCGGAGGCAAGTCCACCCACTGACCCGCCGAGCTGGCCTTCTTCCCCAGGGAGGAGGTGTCTGGCAGGGGTGCCGGAATCAGCCGTCTTCTCTGGAAGCCTACAGAGCCACGCGTAGCAGTTATACAGCTGAAGCAAGGCATCTATGGGTAAATATGTATGAGTTCCACTCTCAAATGTATAGTGTTGGAGAAAATATATTTTCATATATAATTAATCTCATTTATCTTTGGTGTTTATTCTATATCATTTAACCCATATAATCATTTATCCATTTCATTTATATTCATTTCATTTATGTTCATTTATCTTTTTATGTATTATTTGCCGTTTTTATATTTTCCATTTATGGTTTGCATTGCTGTGCCTTATAACCCCATTGACAGGTGCACAGACTTCTAACCACAGGTTTTCAAGTATTGTCATATACGAAGAACAATTTTGTCACATTTGCCATTTGCTCTGTGCTCCTACGCAGGCGTAGGGGTTCAAAACCACAAGAGGGGTTGGAGGAGTACTGCTATGCCTAATGTGTGTGTTTCTGCATGTTCAGCAATGATGTGATGATGTGATGATGGAGGCGTGTACAAGCTTCAATAAAATGTTGTGCTTTGGGGAAGTTCGTTGGAGTTGGTTGGTCTCTGAGTGAAGCGCTTACAACGCTAAGATCTCAGGCGAACTCCCCTTGGCCAAGTAAAATCTCTGGTTGGCTCTCAGTGTGCTATATTGTTCTCGTCTCTGTGTGTATCAGTGCTGTTGTGGTATTTTCAGACCCAACATATAGACACGTGCAGCTTTACTCATGAGTTGTGGTTATTGCATATTTATGAAGGTGTCATGAGTTACTATGCTGTAAAGCACAGCCTGTGTAAACTCGCGCGGTTTGTTGTGCACAAATTTAAATATCTACAAGGTTCCAAAACTCTGAAGACGGTTACTGCCACTCGTGTTTACTTCATCTCATCTGATGGTCACGCGGTTCCATGTAGTCGTGCTTGAGGCATTAATTCTCTCACATATGGATGAATAATGTATGCTGCTGATTCAGGAGGAAAGAAAATCCAATGAAACACCAATTTTGAAATGTAATAAGTATGGATTCAAAAAGTTGGAGAGCCTGGTGTGTGTGGCTGATGCCGTTTCAGTGTGTGCAGCTTGATAGAACTCACATGTTCTGCTTTTACCTAGATGACTTATTCATAATAATCATGGACGTCACCTATGGCTACTTTGACTTGTGTAAAAGCCCTAAACCCAAGTTAGCTTCTTACCATTTGCTCTCTTCTTGGGGAACTTGGAGCTTCTCGTTCTGCCTGAAGACGACATGCCGCTCTCGCTCATGGAGTCGAGGGCAGAGGAAGCGCTGCCCGTGGCTTCGCTGTCACGGATCATGCTTTCATAGCCACTGCTGCCACCGCTGTGGTAGAACAGGGCCGTGCGGCCCATCGCCGGAGGGAGCTCCCCGCTCAGCACGCTGCTGTTGTCGCTTCCATGTCCGCTGCTGTAGCGCTGGGGCCGCCTGGGAGCTGTGATTTTGCTGTAGGGAGAAGGCAGCATGGCCACGGGGGCTTTGTCCTCGCTCACATTTGCTCCGCTGTCGTTCCCGCTGTCTGAATCTGCAGACCCTCTCATGTGTTTGCCAGAAATGCTGCCGGTTGCCAGTTCGCTCACGCGGCTGTTAGCAGCCCGCATGGCCTGCTTCGTGCCCATGATGGTCCCCCTCCCGGGCTTGCTGCTGACGGGCGTGGCGGTCCGAGGGGCCGACGTCCGTCCGGATGGAGGAAGGTTGGCGTTGGTGTTCCTGGTCACAGGAGCGGCCAGAGACTTGGTGGAGGAGCTGAGGCCTTTGGAGTTGTTGGCTGACAGTGAGCGTGCCTTGCTACCATTGACTGCTCCTATTGCTCTGGGAGTGACAGACGCTTTTACCTGACCAGATTTGCCGATGCTTCCTCCAGCTGGGGATGACGGGCAAGTGGCTATAGGAGAACTAGAAGAATTAGGAATACCACATCTCGCAATGGACCTACTGGATTTGCTACTGTTGCTCCCCAGACTCGCCCCGCTGTTCTCGCGACTGAGCGCTGCTCTGGAACCTGACAGGGAGAGGCTATCACACCTTTCCAGTGACATCTGACTGCCATAATGCTGCCCAGTTTCCCCTTTAGGCCCTCTGGTCTTCAGGCTGGAGGTAACTTTGGCTGTATTGAGGCTGGCGGTTTTGAAACTGGTAGAGTCAACTCTATGACGTACCTCAAGCTCATCCTCTGACACAGCTGCCCTCACCCCAGAGACTCTTCCTGGTTCGCCATATGGTGACTTTAAGGCACTTTGGGGCAACAGGTTCTTAGTCTTATGGTCAAGACTGGACTTTCTCACTGGTGGTGGAGGAGGTGAGGTACAACCAGGCTTAGGGATATTACTTGTTTTCTGTGAGTTAGCCTTGTTGTTTTTCCCCAGAGAGGAAAATTTAAGGCTTGTGGTAGAAGCGATAATATCTGGGGCTCCCTTGTGATCTGATGAGGAATGGATGACTGGTACTGTTCCCAGGGTGGTGGCACCTCGTCTCAGTTGAGGCATTCTGCTGGGTGGGGTCTTACTGGCTGACTTCTCACAGCCATCGACCACCCGCTGGGATGAGGTAGACCCCAGTGCCTTGGATGGGCGAGGTACACTGTTGCTGTTGTTGGATGTTTTGCTGGAAGAGTTGCCGCTGTGAGGATTTCTTAGAAATTTGCTGGTGATGCTAGACTCAGCAAGCTGAGGTTCTGAATGGTTTTCAGCGCGCTGCCAAGGATCTTCCTGTTTGGCCTCGTGCCTTTGCGGCTCTCTGATCCTACTGCTGCTACTGCTACTGCTATGAGAGATGGATGAGGTAGGTTTAATCTTCCTAGGAAGACTAGAGTGGACTATGGAGGAGCCCTGTGGAAGCTGAGAGGAGCTTAGTGAGTGAGCCTTCGTTATTTTAGATGTGAATCTGAAGGAGCCGCTGGCTGATTCGGGAGATGGCGGGCACTTAGTCAAGGACAGTTTGCTTGAAGTGGCACTGTCACTGTCTTGTTCAGAAAAACTAAACCCACTGTCATTTAAGGAGTTCTTGGCGTCTCTAGGAGAGGATACACAGTGGAACATGTCCAGTGAATCAAAGTAAAAGGTGGCCTCTGGTCCCAGGTGTTTGGCTTGTGGGAGGAAGACGTCTGTAGAATGAACCCCTTCGCTCTCTAGGGTGCAGACACTGACCTCACTCAACCAGGAGCTGATAGACGAACCTCTGCTGTCTACACATTCCGTTACACCCTCTTGAAGAGGTGTGACTACTGCAATGTTCACCTCGGACCCACCCACAGCTGACGTGTAGGCGTCAAACTCATCGTTAATGCTGCTGATAATGCTGACCGGCCGAGAACCAGAGGCCAGGGCCTGCAGGGAGCAGTCGCTGTTAAAGCTGATAATGCTGGATGGCCTGCCCCTTTCCACCATCCCACCAATAGAGAGCTCCTCCACCACGGTGAACACTAGCTCATCCTCTCCATTCAGTTCCACGGGCTGTTGCAAGGTGACAGTGGCTCTAAGGATGTCCCGATCCAGACACCGTTCCCTCAAGGTGGAGCGCACCTGGCACACCTCCACTGGCGCTCTGAGCAGAGGGGACGTGCATGGATCCCTCCTTTTCACGGCTTGGTGGCTCATTCCCACAGGTGGCATTCTGGTGCTGGACCTCTCTTCGCTGTCTGCTCTTTCATTCTGCTGTGACGGAGGTGGGGCGGGCTTTGGCAGGACCTTCTTGTTGAAGTAGACTTTCTCCCTCACCACAGGCTCAGAGTTTGTCTCTCCAGTGGATGTAGTGTTGGTTGCACCGACTTGGCTTTCTGCAACCAGAGCCTTCTCACCATCAGCACTGGTTCTGCATACATTTTGAACGCTCTCTGAAGGGGTCTTTTCTGCAGGTATGCATTGCCTCTGAGCACAGTCCAAACTAAATTTATTGTTTGAACCGCAAGATGATTGTGTGGCAATAGATTTTGGAGATTGTTTGGGTGAGACGCCCTCTTGGCTGTAAGAAATATTTGCTACAGTCTTTGGTGAAACAGAGCCTTGGCTCTCCTTGGATTTGTCGGTCTTAGGACTAGCCTGGCTTCTCTTGCTCTCTCCCACAAAAGCAGTGGGCTCTTCGCTGCCGTCTATACACTCTAATCGCTCCTGCAGCTCAGCAAATGTGTTACACTTGAAGAAGTGGTCTCTGTCAAGAGGTCCCTCTTTTGCAGATTTCTTTTTGTTCAGGGAGGGGATGATTGGAACAAAGGCAGGTGGGCCTTCGTTATCACTAAGCTCCCTATCTGAGATCGCAGCTCCTCCGGGGCCCACGTAAATGACAGTATCACAGGACTGCTCGCTACTGGAAGAGTAATCTGGATCACTGAGCAGCGACGGTAAGTCTGGGTCCAGGGCTACAGTCCGTGGGTGGAAGGGCCTGAGGTGTGGCGGCCGGCGGATCCTTCCTTCCTCACAAGAGCTTTCTCCTCCAGAGGAGCTGGACGCATACTGCAAAGCAACGTTGACTTTGGTCATTTTAACCTTCATAAATTACAGCACATTCATTTCTATTATATGTCTATGATACAATAGTGAAATAAATTATAGGCCTAATGATAATTCCTCTAAAAGGTATCAGTCAATATCTATCTAAGGTTAAAAGTGCACATCAATAGTCACAGAAATTAATGTCAGTGATATGAATTACTGTACGTGAACTGTACAATTATCATGCTTGTGACCAATGCATACTAAATATATGATGTAATTTCACCTAATTATCTGGAGCATATATTTCTCTAATATGAATTTTCCTCGACTGTGGTATTGATCACATCTGGTAAGAAGTTATTGAGCTAATAATCTTTCAATTGCAGAGACATTCATTTACCACAATTACCAAAAGGAGAAAAGTGTAATGACTGAGGTCATGGCAAAGCGTACGAATGTAATCAATGTGCACATGTACAGATATTAATGGACGGTTACTCTGCAAATCGGGCAAAACAAAACAGAGCCCAACCCTGTTACAGGAATGATTAGTCAGGAAGAATTCAAATTACCTGCTAGAAACTGTGCTGCTAACGTACCAGCAGCACTGCCTCTGCCTCTGGATGTTTATAAAGGCCTGCTTTTTCGGATTATCACAGCATATGTTCGGTACTAATCGGTTTATTGGTGTACCTTGGATTTCTTCTTCCTCATGCGGTGGATGCGCGATGCCAGCTGGATGGTGTTGAGTGAGTCAGCATAGTTGGCGGGGGAATCGGAGATGTGGGCGATCATGGTGGTTCTGCAGTTGATGTTGCCAAGAGACTCCCGCAACAGCATTGTCAGCTTACTGTCCCTGAAGGATGCATTCATATCCTTATTAGCAAATAATGACAAAAAAGGTGGAGCCATGGGAGCCAATCTGACACCTGATACCTGAGTAACTACAATATAATGTTGTGTTATTCAATACTGCAGCAACTTAACAAATTGCATACAAAAAAGCCTGCAGAGCTGTCAACAAGCAGTAACATGTCTGCAACCAGCAGAAGCTCCAGTCTCTGCTGAAGGTTTGCTCACCTGTAAGGTACATGTTTAGCTCCATTAGCTAAAGCCATGATGACATTTCCTAAAGCATTTAGAGACAGACACAAGCCCCCGCCTCCATCTCGGCTTTTGCTCAGGATCTTCTCACAGCTCCCCAGGTCAATAAGGTGCAGCCTGCTCCGTCCTCCCGACACTGTGCCGAACACAAAGGCAGAAGCAGGTGAGCGCGGCGCAGACACGCCCTCGCCCAACTCAGACGCTAATTCCTGTGGCGTGATGACAGGAGCGGCCCAGTTCAGCCCAGACCAGACCAGCCACTGTCAGAGCGGGTTGATTTATTTACGAGTCCGTTTCCCACGGTGGAATCAATCTAACCGCTGCCAGACAAGTAAACTTCCATCAGATGTGTAACTCGCGGAGGCGGCATTCGCTGAGACACATAAAAAATGGAAGAATCCACTGACAATCCAAAAGGATACAGCTCCTTCTGATGATTTAAAATGCATCTAGAGCAAATTGGCTGTCAGTATAAAAATCACAGGCAACACACTGATGTATGGGTCTGACTGAGGTTATTACTTCAGCAGCAGCAAAATATACAACTGCTGTCAGAAAATTCTCAAGTATTCATCCACTCAGCTAAAGCATGATACTTCATAATAATAGCATCCATTGCAAAGAAGGGATGTTCCAGTCATTCTTCCTCACACTGTAGGTTAGAGGGAAACTGAAATAATGCAGTATAGTGTCTGCACCACCTTTTTGAATGTAAGCAACAGTTCCCATCAGAGGAAGTAGAAACCAGATCATCAGCAAAGCTGCATCTCCATCTCACCATCTCCCAAATCCCTGAACACGGGCCAAGGCTGCACTCAGGTGTTTGATTCTACAGCTCCAGTTAGTTGTGTATTACTACTTACTTCCTCCCTTGCCACTCTTCTCCATGCGGTACTGGTAAATGTGCAATGTGAACAGCATGTGGGAATTGCGTCGCTCCTCCTCGTCCACGCCGGCCTTGCTGGTGCTGCGCGCCGCGACGGCTGCGTCCAGGAAGAAGGCGGCTTTCTCAGCGGTCGGGGCTCGAAGCTCGCTCTGGTTCTGCAGCTGCGGGGGGGGGGGGGGGGGGGGGGCAGACGACAGGGTTGGCGTAAGCAAAGGAGAACACGTAGGGCTCGAGGAGGAAGGTGGTCGTGAAAGGAATGTCAGGGACGAGGGGAAACCAAGAAGAGGGGAGCTTTTAATTGGAGCCCGCCGCACATTCTTTGCCCCTTTGATTGGGTCTCGGGGGCAATTAAAACAGCGGGTGTGCACACAGAGGGACGGGGATTAGGAGAGGTGATGGTGGCAGGAGGCTGGGGAGCTTCCCTCACTGTGGATGTGATGATGGTGGGGTAAGACAGAGGAGGAAGAGACAAGGTAGCAGAGAGAGAGAGAGAGAAGGCGGGGGGCGTCATGAAGGGAACCCACGCGTGGCTGCTGAGAGGAAGCGCAAGAAGGAGCTTCACAGGAATGCACAGCCTTTGAAGTCAGAGTCCATAGACATCCCCCAAAAAACAACATCTGACAGCAACACCTGTGGGTGCCTTCAAACCCACAGCCTCCCCCTCCCCCACTGATAATTCTATTGTACTGTAGAGTGCTGGCGCTAATACACAGGTAATAGATGCTGATGGATGCTGACAGGACAGTCGATACAAAGGCGAGCAGAAAGCCGTCCATACTGCAAAGAAAGGGGTTTAAAGGGAGGTAGGATGGGTGAACTACCATGTGCTGGGAGATAAAAACACACACATGCACTCACAGGAGAAAGTCAACGACACCTGGGAGTGGAAACGTAGATCATAGACAGAAAAAGATCAATACTCAGACGGGCTGAGAGCAGTGGTTCTCACCTGAGTGCCGCAGATGGGGTCCTCCCTCAGGTGGATGCCCAGCGCCTGGCCCTCCTGCAGGCCGCCCGCCGACACCTCCGACAGCAGGTCCTTCAGCTCCTCATCCTTCCCGAAGATCTCCACGGCCGACACGCGCACCGAGAAGCGCGTGCCCGTCTTCTCCTTGCGCTCGTTGATGAGCTTGAAGAGCCAGGAAATGGCACAGGGCACGATTCCGAGGCTCTGAGTGGAGCTGTCCTTGCCAATCATGGTGTATGTCTTGCCTGGGGATGTGTAAAAGACAGAGGGAGGGTGGAAATGGAGTGAGCGCCCTGTGTCTGGAAGCCAGCTACGCTCGCTATAGCTTCAAAGCCAAACCACGCCGTCTGGAAGGGGAGGACGGAACAAAGGAGCAGGTACTCGCGCTGGAAAAGAGCAGGTTCTTTTGCTGACAGAAAAAATAATAATAGCTGATGAGGGTTTCAGAGGTAATATTCAGCGCACGCCAAATAAAAACCAAATGCTGATCTAAGGACCGATTCCAGCAGCAGTCCTTCTGTGGAGAGTTACAGATTATGGAGGAAGCAGCATGAGGAGAGGAACCCGTGAACGCGATCCAGGCCAATTACTGGGATTTTAATTACGGACTGAGCCCTCACCTCCGCTCCAGCCTCGCTCCCCCGCTCCCCCCCCCCCCCCCCCCCCCGACGCGCCCCAGCGGCCAACAAACAGCGGCGAGCGCTCACCCAGCCTGACTTGGCCGAAGCAGAAGATGCAGCCGTCGGCGCCGTTCACCACGGACTGGATCACCTCTGCTACCGTCCCTGAGCACACCTCCGCCTGTGGAGAGAGAGCCACAGTCAGGAAGTACGCTCCGCGATGGAGTCAGAACGCTGTCCTGTGAGCTAAACAATTATTTGGCATTGGTTACACTCGATCATATTAATGCTTTCAGCGCTTTTCATCATTCATGGCCGCGTGTGTTTACGAGTGCTGCAACACAGGGCTCGTTTCTGCAATCTGTTTCAGCATGGGTCCTCTGGGGCACGGCTTGTGCAGCACAGGCCCCCTCCCATACATCACAGAGCAAACAAGGCCTCCTACAGCACAGCAGCTTGCTCTTAGTGTGAGCCACCAGCAGCGACGTCCCAGTGGCGCAATCCAGCAGCTTGGCATCGCTCCTCCAGCAGCAGCAGCATTTAGCCTGTACTTACGGCCGGAATACTAGAGTAACGAGACCCCGTCCTACATCCACTACTCAGAGCCCAGCTCACATTTATAGGGAACCTTGCAGTGGGAGAATAGAAATGAGTCGCTCATGTGTCGCTGCATTGTAAACATGTATGTGACCTTTGCCTTTGCCTGCTGAGGGCTCAGGTTGGATATAGCTGTTCTATGAAGGGGGCGCTTAGATATAACTCCAGTGGATGCTAATCATTCCCAGGGGGCTTCAAAGTGCCAGCTGTTGGGCACACGCTGCCGAGAATGCCCCCTGACCCAAGACGCGCGTTTGTTCTCCAAAGCCCTGGCCGCACCCCGCTAGCATAAAGACTTAGCTTTGCCCTTGAGGCCCCACCTTTATAGAAACACACACACGCCGGCTCTTACTTGGGAGGCATCCGGGGTAAAAACAGCATCAAAAGCGAATATCTTTGGGACGGCCACCGTCGCGGACCTTCTGTGTGCCGAACCCGAGTGTGGGCTGGATGCGGGGTCGTACAGGGTCAGCTGCTTCTTCCTGCTGTCCACCTTCAGGAAGGACTGGGACTCGGAGGAGTCGGCGGCCTCCAGAGACGGACAGATGCGCATCATCACCTTCACCTGCACCACAGAGTGAGACGGACGAGCAGTAAAACGATTAGTCAGAAAAATGAAAGAAACAGAGATGCAAAAAATGAGTTTTACAGGTTCAGTAAAGGGGAGTGAAAATCTGCAGCAGAGGAAATGTATGGTCTGTACTCTGAGATCTACTGTACCTCGGCGTTATGAATTAACATCACGTTCACCGTGTCAGAGTTGATGGACACAGAAGGTTGCCGTGGAAACCCGCTCTCGCACCAACTCAATGGGTCAACACATCGACTAATGGTGTCAGCGCGAGGCGGCGAGGTGCGTATTGGAAATCAGAGCAGAAAATGGTGGAAATTAATGTGTGTGAGGCCCCACGCTGGGGGATTATCCCTGCGGCGGGTTGTTTTTCTGGACCAGGAGCCGCTCGCCAGCATGGAAGTATGGAGCATATGGACCCCCCCTCATCCCACCTACTCACTCCCTTCACTGCCTCCGCAGCCTCGACGGCAGCTCCGCATTAAGGAATTCAGACTCACCTTTGCATCCTGCAGGCTTTATATTCATCAATGCGTTTACAGTGAGAACACATTCCACAGGTTGGATGAATAGGGTTACGGCCTATACGTCAAAGGCGCTGATTCAGCACATATCTGACAAGCCTATTCGTGTCTAATGTTATTACTGTTGTTATAGGAGCGAAGGCATTTTGTCTGTTTTACATAATGACCCAACTTTAACAATTTTAACATTTCCTCCCCGGGCTCGGCTGCGTGGAAGCGCCGTGTGTGGCCGGCGTGGGCGTGTCCCTGCATGCCGGGCTATAGGACCACCATTCACAGCCCGTCTACTCTGACAACTCTATAACGCCTCACAATCTGACGGTCAGAAATACATTGTCGCTATTCCTCCGAAGGCCCCGTGGAAATCTATCTGTGAGTGACAGCGGACATAAATGGATCTTGAGATATGTATAGCGGCGCTGGGAGTCCCTGTCATCTCCTTGAGTGTTTAGTGTCTCGCCTAGCATTACATCAACCCAACGCTTTCTATATCCTGCAGTATACGTGAAAGGGAACTCAAGCCTCAGCCATTTCAAAGCCTCGTGAAAATGCACCTATAATGCCTCACGGGCACTGAAATGAAACCCTTAAATATAGCCCCCCCTCCCTCCTCCACTGAGTTAGCCCAGGCCTCTCCACTGTCCTCACCCACAAAGCCCCATTCCTCCCTGACCACTTCTGTACATGAATATTTCTATAGATTCCAACTCCAGCAATAGAAGAAGCAATTCCACTGGAAATCCTTTTCTTTCACTGCACAAATGCATCCAGGATTCCTGAGGCTGAAGGGCAGCAGCCACGACTGACGTGTGTCAGTTACATCTGACTATGCTGTCAGACTGGACTTTTTTGCGTTGCTAGAAACTAGAGGCCACGGGGAGTTGGCTGCAGCGTTTTCACGCCTTACACTCTGTGCTAATGGACCCTGTTCTTCTGTCCCCTGATCCTGCACAAAATCCATTAGCGTTGCTTGACATTCCTCCCGCCACTCAGCTGAAAGAAGCAGGTCCCCGTCAAAAGGGGAGAAGTGAGAGGCGGAGGTGACCCACATACAGTACGAGCGATGGAAACAAGAGGTTCATCCAAGACTTACAGTCGGATGGATTAATACGAACCAGCAGCAGGAAAGGTCAAAACACCGGCTGCTAAAAATACGAGTGCTACGGTGATACTTCAGGAATAAAAGAGGCTGTAACACTTTCAGAAAACCTGGTGTGGTGCACCAACAGAGCCATAAATCTTGATTTCCCCTTTGAAACCGTGCTCGTGTCTGCACAGACCTGCGATGAACCTCAGGCGTGGGCTTGATTTGTTAATACCAGCGTTTTTTTAGCCCGTCCACATTGAAGGTTCACAGCGTGCGGAGAAACCTGTGGATACCTGGCAACACAAGCGAGCGCTTCCTCTCCAGGTGGGAGCTAATCTTGTCGGGGGACTTTCTAACTACAGGACGCCAGCGTAGACAAACAATACTGGATGAAGCGCAGAGGAAGAGTGATGTGTTTACACAGCTTTGTGTAATGACTGTCCTCTCGCTGCCAGCCTGACTTTCATCATCACACGCTGGATCTGCAGCGGATTTAGAGACGCTGCCGTTAGCGTGACCGCAGGTTTGTAATGATAGTTTCTACTGTCTCACCAACAATGTGGATTCGTGACATTCCAGTGGGCTTACTGGGACTTACTGGGACTGGGCTCCGCGGTGCGGATCCTGCAGACGTGTGTGTGGGTTCTCACCTTTCCTATCCCCGGGTTCTCCTTGACTTTGGACACGGCTCGGAGCAGGCATGGCGGCGCGGGCGGCGGCGAGGCCTGCAGGACGCCGCTGAAGTTGGTGCCGTAGATGGACGGCTCCTGCGGGTGGAGCGGCGACGGCGGCTGCTTCTTCCGCTTGGAGGACAGGTTCAGCTTCTGAGCGGCCCTGGAAGACGGAGGGAGAGCACAGCGCCGGCAGGTTGAGGCTAAACATAGCGAAGCGCCGCGCTGCAGAGTTCATACATACACAAATCATTTTCCACCTCCAGTGATGTTTATCGATTTACAATTTCTACCTGGTGATTGTGCGTGTGTGCTGCAGAGCCTCTAGGAGCGCTAACGGAAAGGTCACCGGGCTCCTTGGAGTTTGCCAACGCAAACAAAGCCGGCAGGAGCTGCTCCCACCACTCCCCACTCTAAAAACGCTTTCCGTCCGACTCCCAGCGCATACTCCCTGCCAGGACACATAATGCTTCACACAGCAGAGCCTTCTGCAAATCCATAAGAAAGCAGCTACCAGCCATGGATCTTCCCTGTCAGGGACTAAATATAGGCTGAAAACCCCAAATCTATCTTGGACGAGTGAAGACTCTGATACCAGAGCTGAGCCGTGACCAAAGGGGGAGTTCACAGTCAAATGCTGTTTGGAGCCAGCACACAGTGTATAATATGAGACACATAAACATATAAGCAGACAAATGTCTGTCTGAGCAGTTCCAGCATGGCCTCCACTGTAACATAAGCCATGATGGTGCTTTAATTAAAATCCTCTTTCATCCTGGACTCTTGTCTCCCAGAGACAGCGCGGAGGAGACGCAGACCCAGCCAGGCTCATAGGCTCCGTCATCCCTGCAAGAGCACTGCGCTAATAACGCGGCTGCTCTGCAGGGAGTCGGGCCAAAACTTAGAGTGGTTCCAGGTACGGCCTGGTCCCAGATCAGCCAACACGGCGCCTCGGCTGGAAACCCAAGGTCGGGGAGGAAGGCGATACCCTGTGGCAACTCAAACGCACTCACCGGGTCTGCACTCAGGCAGCTGGGTTTCAGAGGAATGAAAGGAAAACAAAGAGGCGTTTGTGAACGCAGAGGAGGAGGATGAAAGACAAACGGGGTGAGAGACGATGATGAGCTGAGCGTCGGGCGACCACAGGCTCCGGGCCGAGCTCATTAGCCCCGCTCTCCTCCGGACACCGGTGGGTGAGCTGCTGGCTCACCACTCCCTCCCTCCCTCCCTCCCTCCCCCCGCCTCCCTGCATCCCAGAGTGACAACCAGCCCCCCCCGCACGCCCCCTGCAGTGACAGCCCAAGAGCACAATCAGGGAACACACCGCCGGCTGATGGAATAATTATTGCATGCACGGCGGCTGCGGGAGCAGGCTCTCCCCGGGGAGCCGCCTGTGTGTGATAGCATGTGAGACGGACGGCGTGAGTGGGAAAAGATGAATGTGTGATGGAGAGAAAGAAAGGGGAAACTACGGCGGAGCACACGTGGCCGCGAGTCCGGGTGTGCGCGGCGTTTATGAAGAGCAGCTGCACAAACGCGTGGGTCATAAATGAAGTGGGCAGCGCCGCAGACAGGACGGGCGGCCGACGACGGCCCGGACCGCAACCTTGAGGCGCTTCACGCTGCACAAGGTGAGGGGAGACGCACGGTTCCGCTGTTTCTTCCTCCACGGCCGCACACAGGGGAAATGAATGGCCTCTCCCTCCGTCCCCTCCACTACTGTGCATCATCAGTCACTGGGAGAAGAAGGTTTCCTCACAGCTCGTCCACCTGTTCACCGCTTCCATAATGAAGCCGTTCCCCTCAGAACCCGGTCCGGGTGTGTGTGGGCACCGACTACGGCGAGGGTTGTTTCAGCATGCACTGGTAATAAGAGGTCGGAGTACTTACAGCTCTTTCCAATCCATCATCTAGTTTATGGTCATAGTCAAAAAACAAACAGGTGGAGTTCAACTTCGTGGCCCATGTCTGTGTCACTCTTCTCCATCCTGGAAATGCCGGCGCAGAGGCTGCAGACGGAGTGAGGCGGGGCTCCTCGGGGGTCGGGGCGCCGGGGTTCCCGGTGCTCCGATCGCAATCATGGAGGTTCCGCTCGGCTGCACAGAGGTTCAGGGGGGGAGGGGGTCGCTCCGAGGAACAGGTGGGGCCGGGTGGGTGCGGGCGAGTTAATCCAGGAAGGGTTTCAGACAGAGTGATGGAGGAATGCGCGTCCAACTCCTCTCCTGCGTCTTCGCCAGCAAAAGTTCAGTGTCGGTTCAGAGATGCACAGAAACCGGCTCCTCCTCCGCTCAGTGCGGCTCCTTCAGCGCATCTGATCCACGGGCTTCCTCTCCGTCAGTGCGTCCGCTGTGGTCTGTGCTGAGTGGCTGCAGGTCCTGATGCAGGGTCTCTCCCAGACTCTGCAGGAGGAGGGGGAGCAGCCGGCACGCCTGGCCGGGCTGCAAGATTTCCTTGGGCGGTTGAGAATAAGGAGAATTCCTTCTCCTGTTCCGCCTCTCAGTCCGTCTCGTGCTATCAGAGAAACGCTGGCAGCTGTCCTGCCGTCTCTCTCTCTCTCTCTCTCGCTCGCTCCCTGCTTCTCTTTCTCGAGCACACACAAGCGCGCTCCCTCCTCTCCCTCCCGCTCTCCTCTTTCCAGCCCAGCCCCTTTTCCCTCCGACTGCCAGACGAGGTGTCAGCGCTCGATTGCTGGCTGCTCGCAGCGCAATTTGCAAGTACTCGCCTTCTCTTCTCCCTCTGCCCACACATACACACGCATGCACACACACACACACACACACACACACACACACACGCGCACACACATGCATGCATAAACACACACACACGCACACGCATACACACACACACACACACACACGCGCATGCATATATACACACACACACACACACGCACACACACACACACACACACATGCACGCATACACACACACACACACACACACACACACACACACACACACACGCATGCACACACATGCATGCATAAACACACACACACGCACACGCATACACACACACACACACACACACACGCGCATGCATATATACACACACACACACACACACACACACACACACACACACACACACACACACACACACACACACACACACACACACCCAACCACACGTCCCATGAATACTTAATGCATTCAGGAGCCCTCTCTTCTTTTAGGGTCCCACACTTCAAACAGATTTGGTTAGTATGCCTACACAGTGTGTGTGTGTGTGTGTGTGTGTGTGTGTGTGTGTGTGTGTGTGTGTGTGTGTGTGTGTGTGTTTACAGCCGGTGATTGTACTGTACACTTATGTACATTTGTATTTTTTCCTTTGCTGAAGGACGTAATTAGCCAAATGAATGAGGGTCTCATTAATCACAGGCACTGACGCACCGATAAGGGAGGATATAGTTGAAAGCACTGAATGAGCGATGGTCCGACTCGGTTGGACGTCGAGGAAGGTTTCAGATCCACAATGAAGCAACGGTAGGTTTTTTTGCTGGCCAGTGAGAAAAAGTGCAGTCAGTCATGGGTCAAGGGTAAAAGGAGGATGAAAGAATGCGACGATGCGAGAGCGCCCGTATTCCCTGAGCTGCCAATTTAGCAGCGAGCCTCGAGCCCCGAGCGCCGTCTGAAAGGCTGCTGCCGCGCGGCGGCTGCAGACAGTGGGTGGAGGCCTCGCCGCATCAAAGCCGCGCAGCTCAGAGGCACAGCGAGCGCTCGGCCTCTCCTGACACGCTGCCCCGCGCCTGAACTCGGCCCGAGTGCGTTCGGAAGGAGGCGAAACTACAAAATAAGAGCGGCGTCTGCAGCCGGCGTAACGAAGCGCTTGATGTATCACGTGACCTTTACCTCCCTCCTGCCACAGCACGCTTACCTCTGCGCTTTCCCCGCGCCGCCTCCAAATTAATTTGCCTGAGGTGGGATTTTCTAAAGAGCAGGGAGCGTATCGTGAATCTTTGCCACTGAATTCCCTTTGAATGGTGATTGAATAGGAGGAAGTATTAATGTGAACATTGGTCATCCTGACAATGCACCAGTCATTAGTCTGAGGACCGTCTGCTCTCCTCTGTGCGGAATCCAGTGTTATGCATCAAAACGACGTAATAACAGTGAAGAGCCACAGTTGGAGGCGTCCTGATAGGCTTTCAGCTCCATCACTGTCTCCTTGTGAACAGACCTCAGAGACAGATAATGAGTGTAATATGTATAAATGGGCCAAAGTAAGACAGATGTAAAATTAAGGAGCGTTTGAAATAAAGGCTCTCCCGGCACCTTTTGTTGAAGGAAGGACATTCCTGACTTTGTCCTGTACCTGTGGAGGGAGCGAGAGCCGAGGTCAATGAGTGGAGAGGCTGTTTGCCTGCAGCCTTCAAACACCGCGTCGTCCTGCTGTCAATAACGGGCCCAGCCTTCCTTTCAGCCTTTGTCAAATTAACAAGAGAAATTCCTCCGCTCCGGAGAATCATTAGCGGGCGCAGCCGCTCGCTCGCTTGTTTGTGCACATTCGTCTCTGTACAGGTAGCTCCTACAGTAACCGCGGCTAATTACCGCCTTGACCACATTTGCTATCCTTGACATTTCCTCGCTCTGATCCTCCTTTTTCTCCTCCGCGGACAAGATAAGGCTGCTGAGGCCATTCATGCAGGGATCAGATCACTGGGGCTGATGTAAGACGGCACACACACACACACACACACACACACACACACACACACACACACACACGCCCCGCTGCTGATTAGCAGGGTGTCCAAAGAAGAAAGGAGCGCCGCTCTCCAGCCAAACCCACCACACGCAGCCATAATGAGCGCGGCACAAGGCTTCACTGTTTGAAACGTTTAGAATTCCCTGAACTTGGAGGTGAGAGCAACGTTTGAGGGGCTCAAGGTGCACGGAGCTGCAGCGTCTCAGCAGACGGTCATAGCTGATAAGAGCGGGTGTGTGTGGGTCACAGGTGATCAATAGGACACCTCCCCACAGCTACAATCAGTGCACAGGCTTTTCTGTGGCTGCCCTTCACACACGCAGCTAGCGGCTTCTACTTCTACTGAGCTGATGTGTAGAAGATGAGGGTAAAAACAGGAGCATCTCTGAGCCGACGCGGTCTCAGGATCCAACCGCCGCCGATGGAGCTGATTAAGCAGCCGTGACATCAGCCTGTGGACACACACACACACACACACACACAGCCATTCATATGATGCACAGCCAAGAGGAGATGATGTCATTCTCTGCCAACCAGTCATGGCAGCAAGACGGCCCACCCAGACAAGGTTTACTAGGATGCCGGTCATTAAGTATGAGACAACTGAGCCACTGAAGCTGTGGGTGAGTGGGTCAGAGGAGCCCGTTGGCTGCGGGTGTCGGCGCCCACCACATGCACGGCCTTTCATCCACCAATACAAGCACCGCTGCAGCCGCAAAAGCTGAGGGGGACAAATGGTGGGCTCTTAAAATAATGAAAGGAATATTTGGACTCGGGTTACATGAGACGAGCATTAGGCACATGGGGACAATAATGGAGGAGCAGGCAGTTAAACGCAGGAAAAACTGATCCCAGCTCAGCTTTAAGCTGCTAATGAGCCGCTCTTGTTTCCAAAGTCTCATTTGGGTTTCCGCACTTCCTCCTCCTCTACGCGAAACCGCCCACAACCACGAGCGCCCGAGGCCGCGGCCTCCTAAACGCAGTGAGAGCGCCTCAGCAAATGTTAATTGTAGAAAAAATGTGCTGTGCCCTTTAACTTCACAGGATGGGCTTTTAAAGCAGCTCCCACCTGGAGACGCGGACGCAGACGCTCCCCAGCGCGCGGCGCGGTTATCTCACCGTTCAGATTCACATCAACAAAAACCACAGCTTTCCAGTAAATTTAAAAAAAAGCTCCCTCTCCCTCGGCAGTCGAAAGTATATTAAAATGGAAGCGAAGGCGAAGGCTTATCTGGCCGTCAGCTGAATCTTATCAATCCAAAGCTCCGCAGCTTTGAACTACAACTTCCTCCTGCTCGGACGCTTTAATGCCAGTGTGGAGGCACAGCTCGCCTGCTCCGTGTCAGTTTACACAGCGGCAGCTTGGAGGAAGTGGACAAACACCTCCTGGCTAAGATTTATAGACTTTCTATAAAGCTTCAGAAATAGATGAATGGATCGCGTCTGAACCAGACAGCAACAAATGTGTTGTCCAGTTGGCGAAGCAATATCCTGCCCGGTTTGTTCCAGTGCTTTTTAGACAAGCTCTTTGTTCCAACACGGTGTTGCACGCGGCTTTTGTTCCTGTAGTGTCTGGCCTTGGACACAGAAAACCAAATGGGACATCATTTGAGAGCTGACTGCTGACAGCCCAAGGCTGCACACACATCTTCCCTGCACCAATCCCCACCCAATTAGGTGAGGCCAAATGCATTCATGGAACATCTGTGAGCACAATGCGCTGTCACAGAAAAGGAGAGAGACCCGAAACCCAGTGTTGCCTCATGCAACAAATCTGTCAGAGGCTTGTCGAAGAGATTAGAACAAGACGGAAGCAGAGTTTTCCATAAATTAATTCTAAAAAGTGAATGTGATCTCCTACAGCCCCCCCACCACCTTTTGTAATGGTGGTAATACTGTAGGTGGAGAAGGAGGGATTAGAGCATCCTCCGGAGAATAGCTTGAATAGAGAATTGGAAGAGAAGAGCGCAGAGGTAAGAATGGTGATAAGAATAAATTAGATATGAGTGAGTTGCTTACAGCCAGCCAATAGGGATAAGATACTGTAGGAGTGAGTCTGAGCGGCAGCGAGTCTGAGCGGCAGCGAGTCTGAGCGCTGGCGAGCCGTCCTCCAGCAGCAGCGAGTCTGAGCGGCAGCGAGTCTGAGCGGCAGCGAGTCTGAGCGTTGGCGAGCCGTCCTCCAGCAGCAGCGAGTCTGAGCGGCAGCGAGTCTGAGCGGCAGCGAGTCTGAGCGCTGGCGAGCCGTCCTCCAGCAGCAGCAGCAGAGTTGGGGCCGCGCCACAGCCTGCACGGAGCTGGTTTATTCCCAAAGATGGGAATCCCCATTCGGCCAAGAATAAATGGAACAGTTGGCGTGGAGAAGTAACAAAAAAAAATAGCTCATCAATATTCAAGAAAGCCTGGTTTGGTGTGACAGTAACAGTAGCTTTAGACTCTGAAGCAGCGTCTTTGTTTCGATTCACTGTGACTTTGTGGCAAAATATCAAAGGAGCTTTTAGAGCGGGTTCATCTTCTGAGCCTTTGGACGTAAGATAATGGAGAACAGACGTCCCTGAAGACTGAGGCCGTCCCCTTATTTAGTAGCATGTACGTTGGCACGAGTGATGGGCCGATTCCTGCAGCAGCCAGCCCCCATCACACACACACACACACACACACACACACTAAAGGGAAACAAAGCTCTCCTGCCAAGTTGGACATTAAATCACAGCTTAAGAAAACTAAAGGCAAAAGTCAGGGCTTGTTCTATTTATGGGTCAGTTGATTGTTGTTCCCATTCAGAATCACACGTTGCTAAAAGAACCCTAACTGGCGCCAACATTAGGCCACAGAGGACCCGGCCATTAGCTCCGCAGGACCTAATTGTGAGTCAGTGAGATAAAAAGACAGTTTAAATCCCCTTGAGGGAAGATTTGGAAGTACTTGTGACATGCGGGCGTCGAAGGGGAATTCGTGGGCGCTGACCCCGACTCGTGTCTTCAAACAATGGTCTGGATGTGACGCAGGAAACGCTCGGCTGTTACATGGAAATCTGTTCAGGCCGCAAAAATAAAAGTCGTGGAGGAAAAACTCCGGTTTGAGCTGATGGGTGACAGACGGTAATGAAGACATGTTCCTCCCTGCTCTGCAGACTGCCCCCCCCCACACACACACACACACACCACCTCCAGCCCTGCTGACAGAGATTAACAGCTGCTTTCATCTCCTCCTGGTGCGTTTTCACTCTCAGACGCTGCTCCAGGTATTCCGCTCACCTCCACGGCTGCGTGTGGAGCGCGCGCAGTGACTTCCCGTCTCTGGCACACGCGCTGAACTCCCATTCACCCGCTCTCCCACCCACGTCTTCCCCTGAAAAACCTCAGGATCGCTGTTTGGCTCCGGGGAACTGAGGGAAAGTGTGGGCTCACACGGAGTCATTGCTGACTGAGCCACACTTCCTGTTGCACACTGCAAAGCCGAGGGTTTTAATAGACAATAATGTGGTGCCTGCTGGATAGAGCGTAACGTCCTCATCGGATCAGAATAGAAAAGTAAGATCTGATGAGTGTGTGAGATTCAGCAGCGATGACGAAAGCCTGCATAGTTCTGCTCTACTTCCACCCTTCATTAATCACTCGCCGCCAGGATGAGACACCTAGCCATTATTTATTTGCACTTCTCCTCACAGAGGCTATCACAACAAACAGGCCCACGGCTGCCGAGAACATTTGGGGGCGATTAATCAGTGGGCTGTCCAGAGAGACGGCGGGGGGGAGGGGGGGGGACACGTGTTTCTTAATCTTTCATCTATATTCAAGTCAATAAGCAACACAACAAAAACTAGTGGGGGTCCGAGTCAGGTGACGTGAAACCCCACTGTCAGTGAAGGAGGAGTGGATGCTGTGAATGAAGGATGAAGTCACGAGATCAGACGGATCAATAGACACAGAAGAGCAGAACCGTGGAACCGTGGAACCGGGCCAGAGAACGCTGGCTGAGGATAATGAGGCCCGTAACGCACTGCGACGGGCTCCCGGTGGTTATGAACCAGTTACAGCTGATGGGAGGACGGGGCCGAAGAAGCCGCACGTCCTGCGACGGCACAGGACCTGGTTTCAGCTGAACGTGAAGAGAACGCGGAACAAAGAGCGTCTCCTCCTGTGGAAACCTGAGCCGCGGCCTTTAAAAGCGGGGCCCCCTGCACAAACAGAGGGACGGGGCCCCGGTGCTCACAGGGCTGCGCTGGTGGAGGGTTCCACCCTTTGGGCCTTTGGCCAGGAATGGAACCAGCCACCCTGCAGCCGCAGGTCAGGCTGGGGCCGAGCACCGGGGAGAGGGACCCCTGCAGAGCCCCACCAGGAGCCGCTGGAAAGCTCCGAGGCCACGGGATTCACTCTGCATCTGCACAACGGCTCATTGAGCCTTAATGCTCAGCTCCTGCCACCAGCTACTCAGCCCCTCCCACTGTGTGTGAGGCCCAGTGTGGAAGAGAGCGGATGTAAAGATAATATACACTCTATCTGCACGACGCCGCTCACAGAGGGGCGTTAGAGGAGGGGGGGGGCATCACTTTAAACAGGCCGGGATTAGAACCGTTAAACCACCACAATGAAACGCTGACCACAGGTTCCTGTGGCTGAATGGGCAACGCTGGGGTCAGAACCTCCTCTGGGTCAGAACCTCTGCCCACGCGTGACTGGCATCCTAGTTGTAGGACAACGACTGCACTTCTGCAGGTGAGGAGTCTATGTCTACCCCCCCCCAAACACACACGCACGCACGCACACACGCACGCACGCACGCACGCACGCACGCACGCACGCACGCACGCACGCACGCACGCACGCACGCACGCACGCACGCACGCACGCACGCACGCACGCACGCACGCACGCACGCACGCACGCACGCACGCACGCACACACACACACACACACACACACACAGGGCTTATCACACATGGACCAGGGTGAGTGCTCGGCTCGAGTCAGCGCTTCAGCTCTGTGTTACCCCCCCCCCCTCCCTCCACTCACCCCCTGCGGGCCGTGTGACTGGGCCAGACAGACTTGCTGACTCAGGGGTTTGTTTGGGAGGACGGAGGAAAGGGCATCGGGTTAGACACCACTTAGGCTGCAACAGACCCACAAGTGGCTGCACGCGGCCCGTCACAACACCGAACGCCCCCCGGTGCTGCAGGGAAGACGCCATCATGCCGCGTTAACACATGTCAGAGACGGAGGACAGATAGTCGTCCGCTACAGCTGATTGTGTCCAGAATAAAAGCAGAGAACAATGACGCAGATCCTTCGTATGAGCCCAGAGAAGGCGCCGCGGAGCGTCGGGGACTGACAGGATCACAGGAAGCATCCACCCCCTGCTGAGGCCAGCGACGCGGGCCTGGATCTCCGTCGGCACCTCCGCCTCCACGGCGCCTAATGGGACGGGTTCACACGGGCTCCTCCACAGGCTCAGCTGGCGCTGCCGCGGCACCGAGGCGCCCATCAGTCCCAGCAGCCTGATTACGGCAGCAAAATACCAGCTGCTGTTTTATCCAGCATTCTAAAAAAACAGGCAAATACCAGAGAGCAGCTCGAGCATCCAGCTTCCACCCACTCAGCGCTTGTGATGAGCCATTCGCCGCCCTGGGCGTGTGTTGCTCCGATTCAACAGATTGATATGAATCCGTTGTCATTTGTCTGCCTCTGGAGGTGCAGGTTCTATTAACTTGGAGGTTCCACCGCGGCTCAAAATGGAGCCGGCGTTTTCTGCTGTGCTGTACGTCCCGTCACACTCTCACCGCGGCCGAGGGAATCCATCTCACTGTAGCCTGACAACAGAAGCGCCACCCCTCAGCGCACGTTGCATCAGGCTGAGGAGGAAGCGGAGGGTGAAGAGAGAGAGGAAAGCGGGGCACGATATGAAACGCTTCCCGAACGCGAGACGAGACTCACACAGCGCTGTCTGAGCAACACAACCTACTGGACTCGCGTGGACCCGGCACCGTCCTCCACAGACCGGCCGCCCCCGGAGCCGTGGGAGCGCAGCATCAGTCGAACACGGGTCCCAGGCAGCTCTGCATTCACTCCTGGGCCGTGGGCCTCATCCAGCGTGCTCAGCAGAACCCCCCCCCCCACGCCGCCCGTCCGGCCTATTGTCAGCAGCTAAGCCCCTGCTGCCAGACACAGCCCGGCCCACTCCCACTGTGGACGTCAGGACACGCGCTACCCGCGCCGGTTCCTCCACCAACAACGGCACTACATGTAAATACGGGATTGGAAAATGGATCCAGCTCGTTTTAGAGCAACAACGCACACTTGTGATGCTGTATTGCTTCCACTTTGGAACGCACACGGCTCAATATTAAAGAAATGCTAACCACCCCCGGCTAAATTATAGTCTAGTGCAGCAAAGAGGCGATTTCAACTTCCTGATTTTCAGTCTCCACTTCTGAAAGAAAAATCAGCAGCCACGTTTTATTCCCACAAGCTAATGACTTGTTTCCATGGTTACAGCCCGGGGATGAAGGGCGCCGAGTGCTGCTGACACAAAGGCAGGGTCGCGTGTGCGCAGCCAAGGCCGAGCGGCCGCGCTTCCGCGGCTGCAGCTGATTCCTGGTGCACAATCACAGTCATTAGCGTGTTCTCACCTGGGCGGCAGCTGCCGGGCGGCGATGGATGACCGTAACCCCCCCCCCCCCCCACACACACACACACACACACACACACACACCCCGGGGCCGCATTCCACCAAACAGCTGTTCGCGTCTGCCGCCGACTCCCCTTCATCGTCGGGGAAATCACCGCCCTCCCAGGTGTCATGGACGCGAGTTCACAACGACACCAAACAAAGAGCCGGCCGCTGATTAGCAGAGTTTCATGCGTCCGTGCAGGAACGTGCGAACTGAGCGGCCGACTCACGCAGACGCCCGCCGGCTCAGCGTGTCATAATCAGAAGGTGTTAATGGAACACGGAGATCCGGCCCCTGCTGGGAGCCCTGCCTGCTTCCATTATAAAACACTGTGTCAATACACTAATAATATGCTGTGTCACAAGGCAATCAGAGCGCGGCGTGCTCCTCAGCTGAGCTCACGGATCTGAAGCCATTTTCCGCCCCCATTAGCAGCTCACGCATACACACATAATGATATGCCCCGTCAGGGTTTGACCCTTGACCCCGGCTGCCTCCCTGCGACTGTTCGTTCAGGCTAATTGCTAAGCGGTCACCGCGGACTCTGAGGTCAGGTCATCTTTTCCTTCATGGCTTCTAAAAATCCTAGAATGACTTGGACTTCATACTGTACGTATCTACACAGGTTTGTCACTGTCTTCTGATGATATTTGCTTCTCTTAATGAATCGTACACACACACATGATCATTATTATAATGACCACATCTGTCATGTGTTCATGTTGTACTCAGCGGTGCTCAAATGAATGCATGAGTGTTATGCTAATATTATGATGGAAATCATATGTAATTTGTTCCTTCGACCAGCAAGTAACCAAAACAACCTTTAAATTGACACTCAGCCTATTTAATTAATGAAAAGGCACAATTAGGTGAGTCAAAGGCATAAATAATTCATCTAAGGGAGTCATAGGAGCGCGCGGCCCTGCCTCACTGTTATCAAACTGCACATTTATCCTGAAATGATTTTTCAGGCCAGTAGGTTCCTTAAATGAAACAAATTGTTTAAAGCAGTTCAACGCTTGACTCGTTCTTCCAATGAAAAACCCAACGCGGCGCCGCTTTTGTTCGCCACTTCCTTTCACTCGGCAGCAGACTCGCTGCTGCAGCTCGACTCCGGCTAATTGCGTTCTAATTAAAATTTCATCTCTGAGTGGAACGGCGTTAGTGAATGTCAGACAAGTGTCTGAGGAGCGTTGCACTCCGCCGGGTGGGAAGCGCTGTTTGGTGATTCTGCTCCCGCATCCCGGCTCTCAGGGTTTCCACATGCATCCCACTAATTGTATCTTTGGAGAACAAAAGGGAATACTAATCAGATACCAGTTTTCAATCAAGTCTGAGACATGAAGGACGCTAATTTCACCTCTTTCTGTTTTTTTCAGCCACGGCATTACCTAAGTGGAGCAAAACAGCACATCTGCTCACTGCTTCGGTCCAGCTTTTGAATTTTTGGTGTGTTGCTTATTTGAATCAACACTGAAAAATAAAAAAGCACCCAACAATAACAGCATGATGGTTTTCCTGTTGCAGGCAGCAGCTGCAGCGAGTCGGGAAGGAGGTGTGCTCCAGATCAAGCAGGGTCCATCCTCACCGCGTCTCTGTATCAGAGGAATGCGACGCTGTTTGCGCCGCGCCGTCGTCATTGTGCTTCGCTGAGCCAAGTTAAACACGACCTTCTTGGCAGCCGACCGTCGCTGGGACCGAGTGAAAGGCGGAGCCCGTCGGCCGCACTTCCACGGGACCTGCTGCAGGGGAAAAAACAAGTCCACCTCCCTCACTCGCCCTGAGCTCGTCCTGCATTAGCTGCCTCTGCTGCTCCTCCTTCGGAGCCCGGCTCCAAAATAAACAGCAGAAGTAATAAATCAGCACCAGGGACCCACCCTGTGCAGCAGACAGACGCACCTCTCGGTTATTCAGGCCCATTGATCTTGTGACAGGAAGCGGGATGCACAGGACGCTGCATATTTAGTGGAGGTTCTGGAACGGCCCATTAGCCGAGGGAGAAGCCTTATGGTCCCACTGATATAGTCTGATCCTTTGAAAGCTGGCAACACAAACTCCATTTGGGGCGTTTGGAGGAAACCTAAGCCTCACGCTGGTCCCCCACGGGTTTCCAGTCACACTCCACAAGTCCCTTCACCTCCTGCGGTGCAGAGCTCCAGCTCCTATACATCACTCTTAGCCAGCTTCCCTTTTGCCAAGCTTCATTATGGCATAGCACTCCTCTGAGAGCCGAGGCTGGGAATGTATGCACTGACCGGCTTGCCAGGGAATCTATCAATGACAATATAGCACATTGCGGCAGCCATCCGCCCGTTTGGAGAGGGTGAAGTGCTCTCCAGGGCAACAACAAGACCAGAGCCAAGCGCCGCTGAAGAAGCCTCCTTCAGCCCGACGGGGACAGAGTGGTGTCACTTTACAAAATAAGAGCACTGCGCCGAGTTGAAAAGGGCGGAGGACAATGCTCAGCTTCACCCTGAGCTCTGCTGGAGACACTCCCTCCTCATGCGGAGCTGCGTGCTTGGGTTCACTACTGGTTCACTGAGACTCAACCTGCATGCGCGCGGGTGTGTGATCTACCGGGCGGCGCCGGAGCCTACCTGATGAAGAAGGAGGCCGCAGCGGAGGACGACGCCGAGTGGGAGGCGGGGGGGGCGGGCGGGAGGCTCCTCAGCCGACACAGCGTCTGGCTGCTGCCGGTGCCGGCGGCCGTGGTCACGGCGGTGAGCGAGGCCTCGGCGGCTGAGACGTCCCCGTCTCCGTCCCCCATTAAACCCTGGAGGAGGTGACGCACAGGTAGAAAGATTAGATCACGACCAGCACCTTCCTTTACCCGTTCCCACACACACACACACACACACACACACACACACACACACACACACACACACACACACACACACACACACACACACACACAAAAAGTTGCCCTCTCATAATTAAGCGATAACCAGCATTTAATTAGTAATTAAACCGCTAGCGATTTACTTATCGCTGCTCCTGATGTTATTTATAGCTCCATGACTAATTCACAACCTCACTCGTTAGGAATGAGAAGAGTCTCGAAGGGAGTAAACGCTCAACAATCATGTGACAGGTGAGATACGTCCACGTCTTAAACATTTATGAGGTTTCTAATTTATGTTTATATGGACACAGCCTGAGGTTCTTTTGGAGTTAAACAGAACGGTGGAGGCCTCAGGGCCCCGGGGACCGCTGCCAAAGCTACTTTAAAGGACAAAATGTACATTACAGTGTGTGCGACCTGTATATCCTCATATTTGTGATGTAAAGGTAGCGTGACACTGAAGGCAGCTGGAGCTCCGTCACCGCCGTGTTAAACGCAGCTGTGATGCACAGACGTGCATCGCTTCATCATTCTCCTGGTGACTTCATCCTGACAGTAGTTACCACGCGCTGGTCCTCTGTGGGTTAAAGTGCGTGGGTCCAGCGCGACGAGCAGGAGGAGCTAATTATACCAGGTAGAAGCCAGTGGAGTCGCCGTGGCGACGAGAGGTTAATCCCCGCGGAGCCACTGGATCAATGGCAGCTGACAAGAAGCACTCGCGTGGGTTTTAACATCACAGATGAAATAAGAACAAGGCGTCAGATCCCTGGAAACGCTGTGCAGCTCTGCACCCTCGGAGCCTCGGAGCCTCGGACCCTCTGCGCGTTCAGCAGTGAGGTGTTTGCCCTGGATTCATGTTCAGCCGCTAAAATAACATCCGTACGGTGGTTTCTATAGGCTGTGGCCGTCCAGCGTGTCCTCATTTGTCAACACAGGACGACAGCTGAACTATTTATACGCCAGGCCTGTGAACGCTCTACGTCCACATGAACATACTTACAAACACACGAGACGCGGGGCCGCTGTTAGCTTCATACGCGTTACTGTTTTAAAACCATTAGCCGTTAGCTGAGGACCGGACCAGCAGCGCGCTTCCCTTTGAGCTCGTTATCAGCGCCGCAGATCACCATTCCTTCTCTCCTTCTGCGGAGGTCTGGCTTTGCTCTGTGGAGGCGTCGCGGTGGAGGCTGTGTCAGACGTCAAGCTGCAGCATGCGAAGCCGGGACCTCAGAGGTTCAACGAGGCCCCGAGCGGAGCCAGGAGCCGACAGTGGCACCGCACGGTGCTGGGAACGTGCCAGGGAAGCGGAGCCGTTGAAAGCTGGCACCAACGGCAGGTCGCTGATGTCCAACAGGCTGACGCCGACGCGTGCAGCTCATCCAATCACACGTATGCGTTAAGATCGAGTGGAAGCGGAGTCCTGCAGCCGCAGCCTCGGCCCCGCTCTCCCACCGAAGGCTCCCATCCATCCCCCGGTCAGGTAATTAGCCTGTGTCAGTGGAGCCACGGGCGCTCAGCCTTTGCACTGACACTCAGTAATGAGCTGGCCTTCCACCCTTTAACCCCCAGCTCCCTGAGCCCTCTGCTTCTGCTTCGCCACTGCAAAGAAAAGGCAGTGACGGCGGCGGCGGGAATGAATGAAAGAGATTTAAACACAATGAGAAGAGTGAGGAGGAGAAAAGTGGAGTGAGAAGTTGGCAGAGCAGCTGACTCCCCCACACCGAATGACTCCTCTGTGACCTTTGACCTCAGCCGTCACCTGATAACGAGCGCTGAGGTGACGCTGTGTCGCGTCTGTCAGCTGTTAGCTGGTCTCTGTAATCAACACAAAGTGGCTGAGGACATGAAACAGCTGTTCCGTCCCACAGAAAGTCACAGTGCGACTTCAAGCAGCAGACCATAATTACACGCGTTTCCACGGATTCCAGTTTGGCACGAGGAGCGTCCTTCCCTTTCCTTCCGAAGCCCTTGTCTTGTCTTCGGTTCCTGTGGCGCGCTGCCACGCAGCCCAGCTGCATCATCTGCTGGGCTGCACAGCGGCGCAGCGGCCGCTCACCAGAACCCGCGGAGGTCCAGAGCGCTTGGTCTCCGCTGAGCCGCACGTGCGTCCGTGGATTTGTCAGAGCGCCGGCAGATCAGTGTTTTTAGGAGCAGCAAAAATCTGTTTGTGACGGGTTTTTATTTATTAACGGAGGAGAAGCCGATGAAAGAAAAGACTACAAGAACACAACACGAGGGCAGATGGTTTCAGTCCCATTCCAGATGTTAACCAGAGCCTTTCTCCCAAATGGGAGACTGGAGGTGCCCAGTAATGGGTGAGTGGGAGAACCCCCCCCCCCCCAGAAACCATGAGGGAACCAGGGATGCTTTCAACGCGTCTCTCTCCCAGTCTGAGGAGCTGCTGTGGGTTTTTGTCATTCTGAAAGCTCCAGCTTTAGTGAAAGCTCGGGAAAAAAAGCATCCATTTCTGCTGTGTTTGTAACTTCATTTCCTGGAGGGACATTTCTCTCTGTCCACGCCGGGCTCGCGCCTCAACTCATCTCAGCTCCGAGGGCCGCTAATTGCTTTTAGACACATAGATGGAGAACACAAGGCGGCCGCTCCCCTCCGTGCCCGGCCGCGTGATTCGCCCTGGATCGCATACACGCAGTTAAAAGCTTTTGATGGCCTCCTATAAAGCATCTCTACGGGCACTTGTTGACATGAAAGGGAGGAGAGAAAAATCTGTCTTCAATTTTCAAGCAGAAAGGAATGACGAGCGCTGCCAAGAGCGTTAAGAGGCTGCAGTTTGAGACAGAGAACAGCTGAAGAGTCAGAGGAGCGCTATTAAAGTGACACCATGGAGCAGGTCGCTCTGCAGGAAGAATGAGAGTGAGACGCGTACCGCTTTGGGCTGAGGGAGGAAGCTGTTGACCCTGGAGATGCTCCACACTCCCTCCAGGTACTGCTGAGCTTGGATGGTGACGGAGCCCAGCGACCCACAGACCTGCCCTCCCGCCACCGCCACCTGGACGCCGGTCTGCGGTCCTGAGGAGGCCACGGCCCCCGGGCACCAGCCCGTGCCCCTGTGCCCCCCGGGGCTCACGCCTCCTCCACGGGCGCTGGAGGGCGGCGCCGCGGCTCTAGGAGGCGGCGGCGCCGGGACGGGGGCGTGCAGCGTCTGCAGGGCCTCCTGGCGGAGCTGGTGCAGGGGGGTGGAGCACACCTGGCAGCAGCCCACAGCAGCGTCGTGGCCCACAGAGGCCCGGAGCTGCTCCAGCAGGAAGGCTGCATACGCAGGGTCCTGCAGAGAAGAGGGGAAAAGAGGGCGTCACCTCCGAGCAACGCGTCTGCTGCATTTACACGCATCCGCTCCTTCTGTGTGCCCTTCACATCTCCACCCTCACTCGCTGAGCTCATCCACTTCCTGTGTGTCAGATCAGAGCTGCTCCTGGAGCGAGGCTTTGTGAAGGTTTACATGAATAAAGACCACGAACTTTTGCTTATTACAGCTTTTAGAGCCGCTGTCCAGTGGAGTTTAGTCCTTACACTTCATCTCTAAGTAGGCTCCCCAAGGTTCCAGCTCTGCATGGGAGGAATAAAAAAATACAACAGCAGCAGGAGAGGAGCTATGTGATTTACATACGATGTATGTAATATGCAGAAGAGTCCCAGCACGAAAGGACATGATGAGCTGAAAACAAGCACATCCTCCAGAAAACGCTTTTACTGACATAAACAGTCACCACACACACACACACACACACACACACACACACACACACACACACACACACACACACACACACACACACACACACACACACACACACACACACACACACACACACACACACACACAGTCTCTTAAGAGGCATAAAGGGCCTCTAGGCTCAAACCCAGTGGAGTCACGGACCAAAGCAGGAGCCCACAGCCGATACATAAATGTTTATGAGGCCTTTGCTCCGTGGAACCTCTGAGGTGATCAAGAGGAGCGAAGCGGTGGGGAAACAACAATCCAGCGCCCTAATGCAGTGTCACTTAATACGGCCGAGCCGACAGAGGCAGGTCGAAGCCCAGAGCAGCTCAGCAGACGCCCTGGATGCACTCTGTACGCTGGCATCGACGCACCAGAGGCCTGTGATGCAAACAAACCGGTTCCACGTCATTATTTACCGCACAACTCGTGTCTTTACTGGCGCTGAAGGAACTCGCAGGGAAACGTGAACCGGGGCAGCAGGAGCCTCGTCCGCTGCGGAGCTGCTTTATGTCCGTGCCTCGCAGACAGCGAGCCGTCCCCTCCGCCCCCCATCACCCCTCACCCTTTACCCTGCACCACCTCTTACCCACCGCAGGGCAACTGCCACATAGCAGAAATCAATTTCCCTCTCGCTCTCCGCGCATTGTTAGGTGTTGATTTAGGGGAGCTCATAAAAGCACACACAAAGCTGAGCCCGTCTGCTGTTCAGTCAGGATTCTAGAGGTTAGAGAGCGGGCGTCTCCTGTAAAAGTGCCTCTAAGCTTTATGCCCAGCGCAGTGAGTGAAGGGTCACGGCCACAGCGCTGACGCGGATGATGGCGCCGATGATGAGGATGATGATGGCCGCGCTGGGGAGAAGGCCGGGAGTCCATCTCTACACGGCGCGTGCCCCACACACGGCTCAGCAAACGCCAGTTTGGATTTACAAATGCATGAATCTGAGCCACTAAAGCGGCTGCAGCTGACCCTCGCATTCGAGCTAACTGCTTGAGAGCTTGTGCATAAGCGTAAAGTGGAAAACATGAAAGACATAACACATGAGTGCACCCAGCCCTGGAGCCACATTGTTGCTTTTATTATCCATATGATCTATTACTGACAGGTGCAAGTGGGTGTGAAGCACGGTAGCGCGGCCTCAGAGAGGTATGCGACGCACGGAACCACCGCGCTCCCAGCGTTCAAAGCATTCCCGCCGGCCCGGTGCCGCTTCAAGGCTCGGCCTCGGCGCCTATTGTTCCGCACAAGTGGGAGCTGGTTTCGGCTTTCGAGGCCGACGTCCGCGTCCGCGGGGAGCGGGGGGAGGAGGAGGCGTCGCCCGGGGCCGCGGGTGCTTGTGTTGGTTTACTGCCTGTCACCGCGGAGCTTTATTAAACTCTGGGGACAAATGGAGTCAGATGATACGGCCGTGTTATGGGATGGAGGTGGAGTCAGAGCCCACAGCTCGCTCCAGCCGGACGACGGCGAAGCCGAGGCCGCCGCACGAGGCCGCACGCAGCGCGATGACTGGAACCAAGCGAAGGTCACAGCCATTTGAAATGCATGAGGCCCCGCGCGCTCCCTCACACACTTTTAGACACGCTCCATTGGAGGTAAAATACTCTGGGAAACTATATTTTCTATTCCAGTTGAGCCTAACACTGATTTCCCAACCACTGAAGCAGCCAACGACCCGCTGCAGCAGTGACGGGACGGGAAATGGGAAAAAAATCACATCAAAGTGGGAACGCAGAAAAAAAACCCCAAAGTGGACTGTTTTACAGCTGCCTGTGGACGCAGCTACTGTAGAGAAGCAGACGTCCTCAGGTTCCTCTTCACATTCCTCACGATGAGTCGGGTCAACGCTGTGCTGCTTCACGTCTATGCTGTAAACTGTGTTCTCGCTAACAGTCCTGTTCACTCATCACAGTCCTCCAGCACTTCCAACGACTGCAGCTCAAGGACCACTCACCATCTCAGCCTCTACAACCGGTCCTGATGGAGTTCACTGGGCCTGAGACAGCGGTGTCCACCCCCCAGGTCCCAGGTCTGGCCTGGAGCTCCCAGTTCGAGGCCTGGAGCTCCCAGTTCCAGGTCTGGAGCTCCCAGTTCGAGGCCTGGAGCTCCCAGTTCAAGGCCTGGAGCTCCCAGTTTCAGGTCTGGAGCTCCCAGTTCCAGGCCTGGAGCTCCCAGTTCCAGGCCTGGAGCTCCCAGTTCCAGGTCTGGAGCTCCCAGTTCCAGGCCTGGAGCTCCCAGCGGCGCTGGTTCCCACAGGTACCGGCTCCCTCTAACAGCAGCGTGGGAGGGAGCAGCACAGCTGCAGGCTTTGCCCCCGGCGGCCACGGGGCATTAGGACAGATTACACCGCCGGCATGAAAGCAGCGTATCCAGTGGCGTAATCCCTCTGTGCAGTTCCCACCACCTTCACCTCTGTGACCCCCCTCTCCAAGCCAGGACTGGGCTCCGATCCCCTGAAGGAGCGCGCGCAGACCTGCAGGGCGTGCGACTGATTAGATATGAGGTGGCTTTTAGTGCCGCAGCAGTCTGGGACACACACCATTAAATTTAACCACTGCCTGCTCCGAGGCCGGGGAGACAATGACTCAGGATGTCACGCTCGCTTGCTATTTGCACTGTGAGCAGGCCTGTGGTGGGACACTAAATGGAGAGGCTCACCAAATCACAGAGAACAGATGTTTGCCCCTGTCTGCCGACTTGACAGGGTTAAATAAAGGTGCAATAAAAGCGTTCCCGGACAATGCAGCAGTGTGTCATCAACTAGCTGCTGGTTAACAGCGGTGAATAAACGCACCTTTATTTAGACGCAGTCATTATTACCTGCGTCACATTCAGGCGCTTGCCTTAAATGAGCAGCCGTGGAGCATCTGCAGAGGCAGATGTCAGGTTGCCCTGTGTGATTTAGGCCCTTCCTCCCTTTAACTGTCACTGAAGCGCTGACACCAAATGCAAATCCACGTCAGCCCTCGGTGACACTTTCAACACGCGACAGCGACACCTGTCCAGAATATCACAGCGACGGCCGTCTGATGGAGCGTTACGGAGCCGGCAGGATCTGCCACCGGGAGCGAGCTGATTGGGTCCGCGGTGACACGTCTTTGTTTTAGGCTTCATAGAAGGACGGCGGCGTGAACTCCAGCCCAAAAACACGAGACAAAAAACACACGTGACAAAAAACACATGTGACCGTCCATCACAAAGAAAGCGGCCACAGGCTGAGTGACTGCAGGTTAAACACAGCACCCTGCAAGGTTCATGGTGTGTGTGTGTGCGTGTGCGTGTGCGTGTGCGTGTGCGTGTGTGTGTGTGTGTGTGTGTGTGTCTGTGTGTGTGTGTGTGTGTGTGTGTGTGTGTGTGTGTGTGTGTGTGTGTGTGTGTGTGCGCGTGTGTGTGTGTGCGTGCGCGTGCGTGTGTGTGTGTGTCCCATCCATCACTCCCACCTTTCACCACTTGCCCAGTTAATTACCTTTTCTTGTTCACTCACGCACACACAAAGAAAACGAGCCCCCGTCAGAATGTTTGGACAGACTTCATCGTCCGTCTCCGCTCCTTCCAGCGCGTCTTTATCTGAACTGTCTCAGGCTCATTCACAGATTTGGGCTGGACTGAGTCAAACAGACGTCTCCATCACGCATCTGCTGGTGGATCCTAATTTCAAATCAATATAAAACTGTCTGAAACATAAAAGAATGAGCTCTGCTGCACGAGTCTATGAACGACTTTCCTCCTCAGGTCTTTCTCCGCCTCCGCCCACGGCAGCAGGGCTGCTTGCTATGCTGTCCTCACAGGGATGCGGCGGGTTGTGTTCACGCATCCGCGCTCCTCTAATTCCAGCAGCTGATTCTGGGCAAAGACGTTTCTCCGACCGACTCGGCTGCGGAACCCAAACAACAGAGAGTGCGTCATGAAACATTCAGCAGGAGCGAGAGAGGACGGAGACGGGTGGTTGTGAAGATGGAAATCACCCAGTGGCTTCTCAGACCGACAGGAGGCAGGTTTCAAACCTGATCTGCTGTAAAACCTATGGGGCCGAGTTAGAATTCAGATTTGAACTCTTCCACGCACTCATGAAACATTTGCTATTCCCAACCATCCGCTGCAGCTCATTCAGATATCTATTTTTGTTGAAGAGCCCACTTTCCGCCACCCACAGTGAAGCAGAGGTTCCCTCCGACAGCCCAAACCTCCATCACCTCCTTTAGATCCCACTCAGTGCGAACGTAGCCACCTGCTCCTGCTCTGAACTGTCACGCGGGCGCCGCCGTCGCTGCGTTTGGACTTTTTGTTTAGCTTTGTTTTGACTGGAGAGCCGAGCGCTCGCCCGTTTCACTGCAGGTGGAGGAAGGCGGACGGCGTCCGAGTTGACGTGTGAGCGGTTAATTACAGAAGAACCCAACGAGAGCTACTGATGCACGAACACAAGTAATTGCGTTCGGTGTCTCTATCAACAACATCCAGACGCCATAATGGAAAAAAATCAGTCCGCACATAAACATGAGAATTCACACATCATTAGAATTCATCATTCTTAGATCAACATTTAAATCATTTTCGGTGCCGAGCAGAAGTGACGCAGAGCGCAAGCACTTAGAAATATGTAATATTTCATCAGGAGCGGCTCACACTCCCAGCGATAAAAAAGGAAGCAGTATAAAAGTGATGACAGGGTGAAACGCTGAGTATCCTACAACTCCTTCCCCTTGGAAAGGGTAATTATACTGGCGCGCTGCCATGTGGGTGAATATGAGTTTCCTCTGGCTCCACGTGGAGCGACCGAACGGACGGAGGAGCCGAGGGCTGAGCGTGCACGGCCGGTGAACGGGTTCGACCCCAGTGGGCGGAGCCTCATCCCGTGCATCTTTGTGCTTTGTGGAGCCAGCGCCTCGTGGAGGTGCGCACGGCAACGAGGGGCCGGATGCTAATTTATCATGAAAGACGTCATTACCATGCCAATAACTTCGCACAGAACACAATTATGGCTCATAATAGAAATTTGAACATCAGCTCAGGGCTTTCAGCCAGGAACGGCGCTATTAATGGAAAACTGTTGTCTCCTGCTCCTGAACAGACACAGGAAGAAACACCCGGCGAGATAAGCACCAACCACTATCTGTGGTTTGGTTCTTTCTTGCTAATTGAGATGTCTAGACACATTCTATTGAATCTCACCAAGATAAGGAGCAGCCTGAACTATCTCAGTGCAGAATAGCGCATACTAATCCACTCACTGGCTCAGTCGCCATCCTGCGAAAAGCGTGGCTTATCACAAGCGTCCTCACACGCACATTTCACCACTTTGTCTGCTGTTAACAATGACTGCCTGCGAACGGCGGCCCACGACGGCCGTCGGAGCCGCGGAGGCCGACACGCGTCCACCTGCACATTCCTCCACAGACCCTGGAGCTGCTGCAGTGAGCCTCAAATCTGAGGGATCTAAATGTTTGGGCTAAATTTCCCTCTCATCCACTAATGTTGACGCATCTCAGCTCAACTACGACCACTGAGCAGCAGGTCGTGAGCCGGGAAAATGTCAGAGGATCAACCGAGTCTCTGGGATTCATTCCTGGGGACGCGTGAATCTTAGAAAATGTCACCGCAATCAGTCTGAGACAAAGTTGACCTGGTGCTGGACTGAACCAGGACTGAACCAGGAGAAACAGGGACGGGGACATTAGTGGTGGCATTAACCCCGCGGGTGCTGCTGTGGGAACTGGAGAGCATCAAACAAAGATCAGCAGAAATATTCAGTTTGCAGTGAGATTCACAGCTTTAGGTCAAGGACATGACAGCATTCGTCAGGCCCTGAGTGACGCACTGCAAACACACATTTAGGACTAGTTGAATAGCAGCATTCCCTGAATGGAGGAGCTGCAGACGCTGCTGGATGCTTCATGCTGTATATTTATGAGCAGGGCGTCTACGTTACACTCTCATCAGCGCCTCTGCAGCGTTGAGTGGACGTGGGGATGCAGACGCACGCCCGGTCCGTGCTCGCGCTTCGATTGCGAGGCGACGGGGTCAAAGGTCGGCTAATTGCAGGCCTCACAGGGGTCGGCATCCGCGCGGCCCCCGCCTCCTCGCTGGAACGACGCCCGGGCTTCGTCAGGGAACACGGGTGCCCCGCGACCTCCCTGCTGATGACACGGACCCCACTCTCAATGTGGGTCGCGGTGTGAGGAGCGGGACGACGTGCTGAAGGAGCCGTGGCTGCTGTTTGCCTGCCTGCGCTCATCAAATATCACCAGTAAGACACAGCTCAGCGTGCACGAGGTCAAAGCGGGCTGCGGCCGCTCAGACCAGAAGCCTGTTTGTCGGAGTCTGACAATAGCATTCCTTTATTTCCCATAAAGTACCAACTTAGCTCTGCCTGCATCTCAGCTCATGAAGCGCTGGCTTTCACACGCCGAGCGCAGCAGAGCGGGAGATGCTTGTCATTTTTCTCCAGCCGATGATTAGCTGACTCACTGATCAGCTGTTTTGCCTGCGCCTCCTCATTTATTCACAGCGTGTACCTGCCTTCAGCTGGAATCAGTGCTCGAACCGCACCGATCGCTGGCATTCCTGTCTGCCCATAAAAGGACATGTGTGTGTGTGTGTGTGTGTGTGTGTGTGTGTGTGTGTGTGTGTGTGTGTGTGTGTGTGTGTGTGTGTGTGTGTGTGTGTGTGTGTGTGTGTGTGTTAGTAAAGTGCAGTCTCGCGAGGCCGTCGGCTGAAGGCGAGCGGTCAGGTGGAGCTGTGAGGCCGAAACGAGGCCGACCTGTGTCAACAGCTGTGAAACGAATGTGCTGTGAAGGTGGTAAAAATAACGCGGCGGCGCCGCCCTGGACGCTGCTGTTTTTCCCGGCCGGGAGGGTCTCCGTCAGGCGGAGCGGCAGCTTCCAGCCAGCGCACATCAAGGCAGCGCTCTGCACGCCGCCGCTCGCGCTTCCTGTTTTGACAGGAAACAGGGTCCTCGTGCAGCGGCGGTGGAGGAGGACGTCTGCTTTCAGGCACAAAACAGACCCGACACGTCGGTCCAACAAAGGGGCCGCAAAAAAACAGGGGGGGGGGGTTGTGTTGTCAGGAAGCTCACCGTGGTGAGACACAACAAGCGGAGCCATTAGAGAGGCGGGTCAAAGGAGCGGGACGCTTTGATTGGCCGGCTCCGATGCCCCCGTCCTTTGTTTATGAGCTAATTAAGCATTGTTCACCTCGACCTTTCCATTCAATGGCTACTGTCGAGCTTTACAACAGCCTCTAAAACGCAACTGCTCCAACAGGAAACGCGTTAACTCGCCTCTGGTCTGGGAACCAGACGTGTGCGTCAGCCTAAATCGAGCCTCTGCAAAGCTGAACGGACCGTGTCCAAACTGTGCCTCCGCTCTGATTCTGCAGACGCCGGTCGGAGCTAGAGGCCGACAGGCAGCACGACGGAGCCGCCGGTTCCCACAACAGAACAGAGGAGGCCCGGCTTTTATGGGCCGCGCTGAACTGATACTCAGCAGCCAAACAGAGGACGGAGGGGCAGTTTGGGGCTCGTAAACACAGAGGTTTAAGTTTAAGTGCCCGACACACACGAAGGAGATAAAACAGCCCCGGGCTCTTCAGCAGAGAGTGACATCATAAAACAGAGCAGCAGTAACAGGAGGGAAGCATGAGGGACGGGTCTATTAATGGCCGACGGTTCAGGGGAAGGTTTACTCCACGAAGCGCCCGCTGGGAGGAACCGCGGCTTAAGGTGGAAAAAGCCCTCAACGCGGTGAATCTGCTGATCTGAACCTGGTTCTTTTCCTGCACTAGTGATGAGAAGCAACAACATTCAGCACTTCAAAGGTCACAAGGAACATGACTGACAAAAAGAAGCAGGTATTTGGGTTTGAAACCGTTCCAGCGACTTCAGCGCGACCTTTTCCAGGGCTCCGTGTGGAGACGATCGGCATCGGTGGCGACGACAGCAACCGTGACGTCATTCAACAAGCGAAATGGAACGTGGCCCGTCCGGCTCTGCACATGAAGACGCCACTTCCTGGAGCAAATGTGAGGTTCTCACTAGTTATTCAATGACATTAAACCGATTAAACGCGGCGGAGACGGTTTCTGAGCACACACACGGTCGCCTCCTCCACCGCCTCAACCTTTAACCACCAACTGTGATCTCAACCATCATAAATTGGCAGCAGTTAAGTTCAGGAAGAAGACGGACGAGTTCTGGAGCCGAGTGGGAAACGATGGAGAGACTGAGAATGTGCTTCATCTCCTGCTTTGTTCCTCACACGCACACACGCGCACACACGCGCACACACGCGCACACACACACACACGCACACACACGCACACACACGCACACACACACACACACAAGCATGAAATGAACATGAGCGGCGTGAACTTTGGCGTTTCCGCGCTGCGCCAGGATTTATAGAGCGCCGCATGCGTATGTGAAGGAGCTGCTGACAGTGAAGAACAGGCCGACGCATAACTGGGAAGCAGCAGAGTGGGTGAAGGCACCACACAGAGCGACGGCAACGCACCACACACAGCCAATGCACCACAAGGAATAGACTCACACGCACCGAGGCCGAGCCGAGCGGCTCTAGAGCGGCTGCTGCTTCACCTTCACCTGTGCCAAGCAGGTCAACAGAGTCGCAGCTTCACCCCCAGCTGCCTGGAAACGCGAGCTCCGTCGTGTTCTTCCAACGTCCTGGACATTTATACAGTTTCTATTCACACACACATCTTAAGTGTTTTCTGGGCACTTTTAGACTCGAGGACAGAGTTTCGTGACCTTTAGCATTTTCTTGCTTTCTCCTCCTGCTGCAGCTGCTCCGGATGAACATCTTCACTGAAAGGCTGTTATTAGGGATAATAGGCCGACTTTGGACTTCTGAGCTAATCCCCAGGTCTGAGCAGCTCTAAACAGCGCCGCTCACCTTGACAGCGGGATGAAGGAACATCTGGCCAGCTCTGTGTACACACACGGTGGCACAGAGCCACATCAGAGCGGGCCAGATGGCCAAGAGGGGACATATCCAGGTAAACGACGAGGGAGGGGGGGAGAGAGAGAGGGAGGGAGGGGGAGAGAGAGAGAGAGAGAGAGAGAGAGAGAGAGAGAGAGACAGGAACAGACTGAGGGAGAGAGAAAGAGAGGAGAGAGAGACAGGGAGGGAGAACGAGGGAGAGGCACAGGAGCTGAGCCTGAGAAACAAACCCACGCTCTCTGTAATGGGTAAGTGGAGCCGCCATCAACGCCCGAGGTCGACGCACATTCAGCTCCTCCACATTAAAGATGCAAAGTGAAAGTGCGGCCGGCGCTGTGAGGACGCGGGTTTCTGGCTGAACGCGCTTTAAAGGAGCAGAAGCAGCTGTGGAACATCAGGAACGCGGAGGAGAACGTCTTTCTGCTCTTTAAGTGACGCGGCCGGTCCACATCAAAGGGCTTCACAGGTGGATGAGAGGCTGCAAAGGGAGGAGAACAGCGGACGGTGCTGAGGCGCCGTCGACCCGGTAGCGCCGTCTCATGTCTGTGGTCTCTGCAGCGCTCGGCACCAGATCATTGCTCTGGCTTCAATACGGCCGCATGCCATAAAGTGGGGGTCATGGGGGGGGTCCGCGGCCCAGGGTCTCGTCTTTCATCTCCTCTCCTCTGCCAGTCACTGGCTGCAGCCAACACCTGGTCCTGCCCGGGTCGGACCCCTGAAACCGGGTCGGCCCCTTGAAACCTTAACCCGTCGTCAAAACGGAGAGAACTGACACAAAAGTCTGAGGTCGGGCTACAAAGGGAGAGTAAAGCCCCCCCCCACACACACACACACACACACCTCCCAGAAACAGTCTCCAGGTAAGAAGACCTGCAGCCGCTCACCAGAACCTCCTCCCTCCTCTCATCCATCGATCAGCAGGTCGGTGTCAGTGCATCGAGTCCACAAACACAAACAAACCCAGATTTAACATTACTGAGTTTCACTGCTGCGACATCATAGATGATCTGTTTCCTTCCTCTGAGCTTCAGGAAACAGAATATGATTCACTAACAACTCAAGGGTCAAACGAAACAAAGCAGGAACAAATGCAGCACGAATGCAAGAGAGTCATTGGTGAGAATTACTGCTGGTGTCATTTATGATTTGAGTCTGAAAGAAGAACCTGCTGCAGATTCGTGGATGCAGCGGCTGCACCTTCACTGCACACGCTGAATTTTACCAACGCGGTGATTTCTCACTAGTTCCTAGAAATCGCATCCCTAGAGATTCGCCAGCGACGCTGCATCCGTGCATGTTTCTACATAGACTTCCCTGAACGTCAGCGCTTTCATGGTTCCGTGAATCCAATTAAGGTTAAATCAGGCCTCCAGTGAGTGAAGGGCTGCAGCTTCTCGGGTCCGACCGGATCAGACCGGTCCGACTCGAGGCCGCTGCTCTGTTCAAACCTTCTCAGGCCGACGTTTCCGTGAGGAGATACAAATACGCCTCATTCATTCATCAGCGCACGTGAGCCCAATATTAACAGACTAAAGAATGAGGGCATGGAAGCGTGACTGCAGCTCGTGGCCTGTTTGTCTGATGACGCAGCCTCTCATTACAGCTGGAGCTGGTTGTTGCTTTGAAGCGGAGACTGAGGCCATGATCCTCCTTTTTATCAAACCTCACCTTGTCGCCGTGTCCGGCCACAACGAGCGCAGGCTGCAATTACTGAACTCAGACTGTCTGCGACTCACTATTGAAGTCGTTACTTCGTGTGGGTTTTAATTATGCAAATAGAGGAGGTGGATTCCTTTCACTCGATTGCGTCTGGAGGTCGTCTGAGAATGGGAGCGTCTGCTGATCTGCAGAGTGGATAACGTCCACCTGGGCTCAGAGACGGGTTCACTTCAGGAACCGGGTTCATGCAGGCGCACGTGGCCTTTTAATCGTTTTGGGTTGAAGTGGACAGTCACGCGGTCGCTGCTGACATGAAGCAGGCGCTCCAGAGCAGAGCATTAAAAAAACGATTTGATTACGGCTTCCATTGGGAGCTGACGCTGGGATTTTTGCCTCCTGGTGCTACGGCGCCGACCCGGTGTCACGCAACAGGAAAACGGGAGGTTGTCTGGCAGCTCCACTATCAACAGAGGACCTTCCCTCTGCTCCTGCATCCAAACAATAAGGACGGAGCCCTGGGTTTTGCTTCCATGAAAACAGCAGACAGACACAACGGTGACTGAGCAGGTAGCGCGACCCAGAGGTCTCCCACTGACCCCCCCCCCCCCCCCCCCCCGTGGAGGAAGCAGCTCGGTAGCATTCGCCCATTGATGCCTCTCAGGCCCAACAGGTGAGCGGCTGTGAGACAATGGCTTTATTATCCTGGAGGAGAAGCCGTCCATAGCGTCTAATAGCAGCCACCATGGACTTAAGGTGCAATTTAGCCATCAACAAGTACAAAATAAAAGGCGAGGGGGGGGGGTCCTCAACACAGCACCTGGTTAGGACCATAAAGTATAGCTGGAGGGTCCCACACTAAAAAGGGGAGGCGAGTTCCCATGGTGGATAATGGCAGTGGGGATAAGCCTGATGTGTTTACTGGGAGGATTTACCTGATACCAAATATAGATGTGATACGCTCAGAGGCCACACACACACACACACACACACACACACACACACACACACACACACTACCTGCCCCGGCCCTTTGAGTTCTGGGGGAACCTCCAGGAGCCGTAATCCGAGCCGCCTCTAAGGCGGGACAACAAAGGAGCGGCGGCGAGGGGGCAAAACCACCGCGGCACTGGTCCCAGTGCCTAAATTTAACAGCTGTGGGAACAGCACAGGAACACTTTCAATGCACAGCGAAGGTCGACTGGGACTCCACTTCCTCCACAGTCTCCAACGTGAGCTGCTGGCTCGTTTAAAGACCCCCCCCCACACACACACACACAAAATAAAGAGATAAGCATTGTTTAGCCAAACAATGGGCACTTTCAAAGCCTCTAAAGCTCCATTTTCACATGCAAGGCCGGCATTTGAAGTCGACTGTGGCAATAAACAAGTTGAGGAGTGGATGGTGGCGCTTTCTTAGAAGCAGACGCTGTGAAGGGCACCACGTCTGTGCCCTCACGTTGCAGGTGCAGGTGGGCAACGACGATGGTGAATCTCACCATTTCCCATCAGCTCCAACAAAGGACGGCTTATGTAGTAAAAGTTTCCCCAAACCTTGGGTGAGTTGTGGTCTGTCGGGGCGGCCGCCTGCTTCCTCAGCTCAGACACCCTCCTCTGACACTGCCGGCAGACGCCCCCCTTCTCCTCCGGCTCGGGGATGGAGACGGAGCCCGCGCCCTCGGGAGGAGGCCGGCTGCTGCACCGCGCGTCCTCCGCGGAGTGAAGCCTTTTCCTGGGGGTCACCGGAGACTCCCCGCTGGGACATCCGTCCACCTGTGGAGCGGGGAGAAGTTTCAGTCAACTTGTTAAAGTGTAAAAAAAAAGAGAGCGGCGGTTGTTGCGGTGTTTGATTAGAGCAGTTTGCGCCTTGAAACGCAGCGCACCTGTAGAGTTGCGCACGAAAAAGATGCAGGTTGCGCGACTTTTCTGCGAGGAGGAAGCGACACAACCCGCACTGGTAAAAGCACAACTCCGCTGTGACGCTCAGTCAAATGCCGTGGGACACTTACAGTGAACGCGAGGCTACCGGGGTCCGGTCCATCAGCAGCCGAACCGCCCCCCAAGAAGCTCATTCTCCCGCACCAAGATTGCGCCTTCAGGTGCGCGTCTCCGTCGTGCACCGAACTCAGAAGTGGAGTTAAGTTAGACGCGAGGCAGAGCCATAGGCAGAGCTGCCTGGAGGTCACCGGACATCGGTCCCACTGTTCTGGACCCGGAGCTGGTCGAAGGCGACCGAGTTCGGCCCACGAGTTTACAAGAAGCGGAGGAGTTGGTGGAGAAGGCGGCGCAGGAGGCGGCGTTTCCCGTGGAGTGGGAGGGTTGAGGAAAAGTTTCCTGCGTGGAGCGGGGGTTGAAGGGGCGTGTGTGTGTGTGTGTGGGAGGGGGGGGGGGGGGGTCAGGGCTGTTATAATGAAGCGGATCGGTCCTAATTGGCGGTTTAGTGAAAGCTGGGACGTTGGTAAAGCTTTAAAAAGCATCCATTCTATCCAACGTTAACAGAAATACGCATACGGAAATGAACTGCTTATTTATTTTAATCATAATCTTAATTCTACTCATAAAACACTCTATACGTAGCTGTGTTTCATTCGTGGCAGACTTGTCCTCTTTGAGCTCTCTGCAGGTCATCACTTTTCGCAGCGCTCCGGCCGCTGCTGCCTCCGCCTCCGCCGTCGGTGCGACTCTGGCGCCATCCTCTGGCGAAACAGCGCAACGACGCGCCTCCAGCCGCATGGGTGGGGAGGCTGAGGTGAAATATTTATTTGGTGAAGTTTGAATATTTCATGCGGTGATGTAAGCGACGGTGACCGAGGGCGCCGCCGCACTTCACGCTGGAAGCGGTGCCTCTGTTTGCGCGTTCGAACGAGCGGCTTTTGTCCTCTGGCTGCAGAACTGCCTAAAAGCTGAAACGGACGCGTGCGTCTGATAAAGGCTGCGGCAACAGACAGACGCTTATGATTTCATTAAGAGACCCAGTTTGTTTGTTTTGCAGTGATTTTTCTTTAAGTTGGTTTAGTTTGCTGTAAAAATGTTGCAGAAGTGATAAATGGGACAAATTAATGGAGCGAACAGGAAGTTTAGGACTCAGATCAGAAATCAGGGAAGATGGTGAAAACACCAAATCATCAAACGCGCGCGACTCGTCCGCTTTCACACTATTTCTCACTTGTTAGACGCGTTGATGCGGTTCATTGTAGTGCCGACGCGCTTCAATCAGACCTCCGTCACAACCTCACCTTCGTTTTTCTCTTCAGCAGGTGACTTGTAAATCCAAAGATGATGTCCGAGTCAACGATGATCGTCCCCAGGTCTATGACGCTGGGGTTGGGCTTCCCAGCGTCGGGAGACCCCGATGAGTTTGGTAAAGCCATGCGGGCTGCAAGTCTAGCCGTGAAAATACTCCACTCCTCGGGAAACCTACGCGCTTAGGACATCCATCCAACTCAAATGTCTCGCATCCTCCAGAAAAACCCGCAAGACCGTTTAATCCGGACATCCAGCGACCGGCTGGAAGCGCTCGCGCGTGTGCGTAAAACCACCTCCCAGGTTTCCAGAGGTCCTAGAACGCAACCAAACGCGTCCATCCACGCAGACGCGCGTCCGTCCGGTGAAACACTTCTTAAGCCATGCTGACGGGGACGAGCCTGATCTTTGAGCTGCTGCAGCTCTGAGCGACGGAGCACCTCGTGCATCTGCTGCTCTCTGTTCTCCAGCCTCTCACTCCCCCCTCACTCACCCCCCCCCCCTCTCTCTCTCCCCCTCTCTCTCCTCGCCCCTGTCAGACGGTGATGACACGCTCTCCCCTCCCGATTTACTGCTGCGTCGTTGTCAGCTCTCACACGAAGATGTAAAACACAATGACAATCCCGGCAATAACCTGCGACGACAGGTCTCTGTAATGATCCCATCTCATTCACGGAGACTTACAGTGTGTCTGTGCACAGAGTAATGACCTCATCACCGCCTGCTTTACGACACTTCTCCAGGGCTGCAAAATATCATATATACAGCAACACATTGTGTTTATGGGGTTATTATTATATATTTAATTATAGTTATTACATGTAACAGACATCATCTTGATGGTTTTTAACCCATCATCAACTCGATCAACAGGACATTTATTCAACCAGAGGTCCAGTAGAGGCAGAACCCACTGAGAGCAGCTTCCTACTTCACAAACGAGGCCAACGAGTTTAACTTACACCAAATTCCAATCTTCTAAAGGGTTAATTCTGTATATTTGAATGATTTAATTTATCTTATTTCTACTGGACGAGTCTACACCAAACGTCATCTCGAGGTACTTTAAGCAAAGTAAGGACTTAGACCATAATATACTGGAACCCCCCAAAACACACCTCAATATGAAACTAACCTCAGAACCGTGTCCTACACTTCCCACAATGCAACCTTCCCTCTCACTGAACAGATTGATGATGACTTCTAACGGTGACTGTCTGATATGGTTTGTGCCTTAATGCACTAAAACTGTTGTCGTGCTTCTAAAGTGTTTATTTGAGGACACAAAAAGTTGAGCTGCGTCCGGGGACGATGATTACGAATTAAGATTCATTTTTTAAAGCAACAACGCGGATTTGGCAGCAGAGACTTCTGAATTATAAATATTCCGCGGATGAATAAATTATTTGTGATCCCACAGACACTCCACCGAACACGCAACTCATCTGCCCCCACGCCCTCCCACGTGCCCTGCGTGATAGGACGGCGGCGGGGGTGTGAGTGGACCGATAATTACTGTCCACAGTAAAGATGATTCACCACGACCGTCGCCCAGCGCTCCCCGTCCAAGGAGCTCTGGGGTGGGTTTCCCCCGGCCGCTGATGAAATTCCGAGGACGCGGGATCCCCAGGGACCCCCGGTGCTGCTGCATCTGCTGCCCTTGCGCACGTGAAGGGGGATCGCTCTGGGCATCTCATTAGCGCCTCCGCTGCCTGATCCCCTGCCTGCGAAACCTGCAGCTTTGTGAGAAACGTTTAGCAAATATTGATAGCTCTGGGTGCACGGAGCAGATCAAAGGGAGGAGAGCAGGCGCTGTCTGGAGAGGAGAGGAGGAATAATCGGTGCCAGGCGCTTTCATGAATGATTTATACAATATAAAGTAGCCTCTTTCTTAGGAGCACACATTTTGATTTTTCCTTGACCTAAAGAGTCACAGTTTCACATTTTCAGTTTGTGTTTTTACGTTTAAGGTTCGAGAGTCGACAGGGGATGAAGTGTGATCGAAGCATTTGCCCACAAATGAAATAAAAACCATTAAAACCATGAACCACCAGTGTGTCTAACAACCTGCCCACTCTTCTACACCTGCAGATGCAGCATGTTTCAGTACTTTGGACAGCGACCCTCACCCCACACACACTCAGCAGAGACAAATGAGTCTTTATTGACTTGTTTTAATCAGTAGCAACAGTAAAGAGGCGAAAAACAAGTGTTACCGCAGCAGCAGAGACATTAAAGACTGTGTGTGTGTGTGTGTGTGCGCGTGTGCGTGTGTGTGTGCGTGCGTGAGTGTGAGTGTAATGTGTGTGTGTGTGTGTGTGTGTGTGTGTGTGCGTGTGTGTGTGCGTGCGTGAGTGTGAGTGTAATGTGTGAGTGTGAGTGTGCGTGCGTGCGTGTGTGAGTGTGAGTGTAATGTGTGAGTGTGTGTGAATCGCTGAGGCCTGATTATTCCTTCCAGGGCCCTTAGTTCCTGGGCTGCAGTTGTCGTTGTGACACAAGGGGGCACAGTGAGCGAAGCCGACGCACAGTCGCACTGAGGAGGCACAAAATCACAGTTGCTCCTGAATCACCGCGGTTCCGGCCCTGTGTTGCGGCTGGCAGCCGATTCTCGAGGTCCATTTGAGCAGATTGCGACGGTCGGCTGCGTTAGTCTGACTGGTCAAGTGGTCCTAAACATTTCACAATTTTGTCAAAGAACTGTTGAACTGTTGAGAACCACTTAATCAGAAGGACTGTGTGTTCCGTCGGCGTCGAAACTGTTGGTTTTGCTAAAGGACTAGAAAAAAGCAGAGTCTGAAGTTAGAATCTGAGCTTTGCCGCTGAACAAAGCAGAAGCAACGACGTCGTTACTGAACAACCCAATTCGGACACTTCCTGCTGCAGAACAAGCACAGAGACGTGTCGGCGCTCTTACCTGGAGAATCTGCCCTCCTTCGTAGCAAAGGTGTTGCGTGGTGTCAACCGTAGCCGCAGTGACTAACTGCTCAGCTACCACTGCTTTATATAGTGTTTTGGGGCTGGGTTACTACAAGCCTTCCATTCAATCAGGAATGAGGCCCATGCTGGTCCGACCGGACGAGCTGGGTTCCACCAGTGAGGAGCACGACTGGGCAGCCTCCTTGAAGACGGAGGAAAGAAAAACCTGCTATGGAAATGTGAGATGTCACACGGACCCCTAGGAAATCCAACATATGTTTCATTTATCTGGGACGATGATGTAAAACATTAAACCTCCTATTTGGGTCGGGTGCAGTGTTTCTCCTGAAGGCCTACCGGTGCCAATTACTATTCAGAAGAGATTTCCGTAGCGAACACAAGGAACTGTGCACACTAATAGAAATGACCTCCAACTATTGGGGAAGACATGCACTAATTCACACAGAAAAGCCACATCAAATTGGAAATTGCTCCGGAATCTTGAAGCGGGAGCCGCACGCACACAGCTTCATGTGAGGTTCAGGATCCGGTGCAACACATGAGGAACCACAGGAGGCAGAGCTTCAGACCAGGCCAGGATTTATTTCTGCTGCTTTTTATACAGATGACACGCAACACTGATTAACTATCACCCCCTCTACACACACACACACACACACACACACACACACACACACACACACACACACACACACACACACACACACACACACACACACGGAGGATAAAACAGATTGTAACAGCATCAAACACAAGAAGATACACTTCAAGTAATTAACATGAATTTGCACTTTGAACACGTAGCAACATGAGACTCTGGCCTGAACACCCTGCAAAGTAAACTATATTTAACTAAAAATAACAGTCGTTGTTTTATGGCTTGCAAATTAAATATGACAAAGATGTGTGAACATGAATGCGAAGAGCATCAGAGCAGAAAGTCTCGACTCATACAACAGCCTCGATTCTCCTCTTTCCTTTACAAAGTGGCAGATATGTGACTATTCCAGCTCGACAGTCAGCACAAGAAACAGGCCGGGTCAGTCTGGAGGGTAACTGCAGGTTTTTGAGTTCCGCTTTGAAAAGGACAGATGAAAATCTCTGCGTGTGGAGCCGCAGTGAACCTTGGACCAAAGTGGACGAGGGACAAGTTGCATTAATGTTGCAGATAGTAACACAAACGTCAGTGTGTTGTGATTCTGCACAGCATCTGACGCGAGGCATAAAAATCTAAGCTGTGAAGGTACTCTGTCCTATCAGATGTTCATGTATTGCTATAAGAAGAGACAACATTCCTTTATGCTGTAATGTTGCAGTATTCACATACTTGTTTGGTATAAAACACAATGTAACCAAGATCATCTCCTACAGAAAAGCTCTAAAAAAAAGACTAAAACAGACACACGATAAATAAAATCAGGCCTTTACAGCGTGCATTACTAAAAACAAACATAGGGATGTTATTATTCAACCTGAACCACTTTGAACTATTCTAAGTTCTTTGAAGCCCCTTTATTTTAAACCTCCTGAAAGGTTAAACATTTGCAAATAAAACAGAAGGTTTTATTAACATTCATAACCTGGAGCTAAAAGCTGACAATGAGATTGGATTTAACTTTGTTCAACCAGATGAGTTTTTCAACAATACTTAGTCCACACAGTAAATAAATATACTGTCTATACCAAAGACATCACATTATGGCTAAATATATACATTAATAATCCTGAACAATCTTGAAAAGTTGAAACCTGAATCTTGTTCTAAATCGTTTTAAAATAAATGTAACTAAGATCCATCCACATTAACACAGCACAGGTAAAATTGACCCTTGATTAACAGAACAATATAGTAACCGAGTGTCTATAAAAACATTTGATTACAATATTCCCACATAAGATACTGCGTAACAGTCAAACATATACATACAAAAATATGCCACATGTCTAGACAATGTGCACTCGAACCAGTTGTTACGAAATGTTGTGCTTCAATTAGGAAGAAAAGACTGTGACCTTCGATTGCTTTCCATATAACCATTGTACAGACATTCAAAGTGAGAGCAGCTCAGTGGGACGGACGGTTGAGTGAGGACGGCTTGGGAGGAGGTGGACGCGAGGACAGGGCAGGTCCTGGTGCCTGAGGAAGCGTGGGCTTAGAGCCCGGACGGCCGGGCGGTGAACTCGATGACTCCGCTCTGTCACACGTGCAGGGAGACACACAGTTAGTGGGGAGCAACGGTCGAGAGGTCTCTGCACTCAAACAAACACACTCGCGGGTCAATCTAGACTAAAACAGGATACGCAGGTTTATCATTCACAGGAAGTTCAAACTGTTTTGTTCATGTTGGAGTCTTCCAGACAGCAGATTCCTTCCTAAAATAAAGGCCACGCTTAATGTATTTCTAATAATACATATATTCTAAGTAAAACTCAGCAACTCTGGGATTACATGCAAACCAGACCAGACCCAAACCAGAAAGAGCAGCTTTTACAGTCCGTGGATGCAAAGACAGAAATACTCAAGATGCATACAAAGAGACATGCTACAATGGGATCTCATGCTCAATATGCAGAGTGGAAAACACACACGTTCACATTTCATTTACCTCATCATCATCATTTTGATCATACTCATTAAAATCACCGAATACTGTCTGGAATTAAACAACACAAACATGTAATTGAGAGGCAGTTAGAGACAGAATATTATAACAGACAGCATGCAGAAAATGTTAATGCTGGAGACTTTAGGCATAAACTCTAAACTAATACGATGTAGAGCAAAAACCGTTGTTACCTTGTGTTTATTGTTCATGTGCTTGGCTAAAAATGCCACTGCTTCCATTTTCCCAACAGCCTGGGCCTTTTACAGGTGAGCAATATGAATAGAGAAGAGTCAAAGGTGAAACCTTTCTACCTTTCTGGTGCTTCAAGCCTTTTTAAAATGCTTCTTATTCAGACATTCACAGACACAAACACTTCTAAACGTGACCGTAGGACCAGGAATTGAACGCCTGAGGCATTGGCATGTAAAAGTCTAACTGACAAATACGATGGTAGAACCCACCACTTGAACTGCCGTATGTCCGTCATAGCCTGGTTTATTCATATCTGCTCCAGCAAGGCTCCAGATTTCCAGGGCCTCCAGATCACCGCTGGCAGCCAGGCTGGCACAAAGGGAAAGAAGGTTTAATGAAGACAGTCAGGCCTCATGACAATCGTTCGTGCTTTAGGTTATTAGACATTTAGGACACGTGTAATATTCTGTGTGTGACTCTGTGAAGTTGTTAACTGGAACCATCATTCTCCTAAACAACTTCGTAAAATTCCCAATACTAGAAATGCAGAACAAATCAATAGCTATGCTGCCAGGGAGCATTCTTACAGTTTGTGTAACAGTGGGGCAACTGGTTGTACCTGTGTGAGCTATGTAGGAAGGGTTACCGTGAACGGCTCACTTAATAGGAGCTTTATGTAGTATGTGTGCAATTGTTTCAAGTCTGTATGAATTACCTGCACAGCTCAGTTCCTGCTTCCTCCAACTCATCTCTGGAGAAGTGGGCTCCAGTCTGTCTCAGGAG